>NC_041382.1:328685818-328691978 GCF_002162155.2 Triticum dicoccoides | reverse complement strand
CCCGCTTTTCCAATCCGAATTGGACAAGGTAAGGGGGCGCGACCCCCCCTCTTTCCTTCTCCTTCTCCCTCCTTTCCCCTTTCCCCTCTCCGTTGGAAGGAAGGGGGCGAATCCTACTTGGACTGGGAATCCAAGTAGGACTCCCCCCTTGGCCCGCCCCCTTGGTCGGCAACCTCTTCCCCCCTTTATATAAGGGGGCAGGAGGCACCCCAAAGGCACACCAAGATTTCTCTTAGTCGTGTGCGGTGCACCCCTCCATAGTTTACTCCTCCGGTCATAGCGTCATAGTCCTTAGGTGAAGCTCTGCGCGGATCACATCACCATCACTGTCACAACACCATCGTGCTGTTGGAACTCTCCCTCGACCTTCTACTGGATCAAGAGCTCGTGGGACGTCATCGATCTGAACATGTGCTGAACACGGAAGTGCCGTACGTTCGGTACTTGGATCGGTTGGATCGTGAAGACGTTCGACTACATCAACCGCATTAACCTAACGCTTCCGCTTTTAGTCTACGAGGGTACGTGGACACACTCTCCCAGTCTTTTTGCTATGCATCTCCTAGATAGATCTTGCATGATCGTAGGAATTTTTTTGAAGTTGCATGCTACGTTCCCCAACATTTTGATGGGTTCAACTTTGCGGTGTTCTTTCCCAGTGGCAGAAGGGGCAGCAAGACACGCTTGTATCATTGCTATTAAGGATAACAAGATGGGGGCTATTCCTACATGAATAGATCTCATCTACATCATGTCATCATTCTTATTGCATTACTCTGTTTCTCCATGAACTTAATACACTAGATGCATGCGGGATAGCGGTCGATGTGTGGAGTAATAGTAGTATATGCAGGCATGAGTCGGTCTACTAATCTTGGACGTGATACCTATATATTGGTCATTGCCTTGGATGTCGTCATAATTATTCGATCTTCTATCAATTGCCCAACAGTAATTTGTTTAGCCACCGTGTGCTATTTCTTGAGAGAAGCCACTAGTGAAATCTACTGCCGCTTCATGAGTGATACGTCTCCAACATATCTATAATTTTTTATTGTTCCATGCTATTATATTATCATTCTTGGATGTTTTACCATCATTTTATAGAAACTTTATATCATTTTTTGGACTAACCAATTGACATAGTGCCCAGTGCCAGTTTTAGTTTTTTGCTTGTTTTTTACTTCGCAGAATTTCAGTACCAAATGGATTCCAAACCCAGCGAAACTTTTTGGAGATTTGTTTGGACCAGAAGACACCTCGGGGATCAAGAAAGCACCTCGGAGGAGGCCCATGGGGCCCATGATACACCAGGGCGTGCCAGAGGCCCCTAGCTCTGGCGTGCCCTGGTGTATCATGGGGCCCATGAAGGACTCATGCACCACCTTTTCGTCCTATAAATTCCAAAATATTCCAGAAATCCTAGGGGAGTCAAGGAAAAACATTTCCAGCCGCTACAAGTTCCACAACCACAAGATCCAATCTAGACCCCTATTTCGGCACCTTGCCGGAGGGGAACACGATCACAGAGAGGTTCATCATCCTCATTGGTGCCTCTCCGATGATGCGTGAGTAGTTCACCATAGACCTACGGGTCTGTAGGCAGTAGCTAGATGGATTTTGCTCTGTTTTTTATTCTCAATACAATGGTCTCTTAGAGACTATTTGATGTAGTGACTTTTTGTGGTGTGTTTGTTGGGATCCGATGAAGTTTGAGTTTATGATCAGATTTTTATCCATGAATATTATTTGAGTCTTGTTGATCTCTTATATGCATGATTATTTATAGCCTCATATTTCTTCTCCAGATCTTTAGTTTAGTTAGGCTAACTAGATTGATTTTTCTTGCAATGGGAAGAGGTGCTTTGTGATGGGTATGATCTTGCGGTGTCCTCTCCCAGTGACAGAAGGGGTAGCGAGGCATGCATGTGTCATTGCTATTAAGGATAACAAGATGAGGGCTATTCCTACATGAATAGATCTCATCTACATCATGTCATCATTCTTATTGCATTACTTCGTTTCTCTATGAACTTAATACACTAGATGCATGTTGGATAGAGGTCGATGTGTAGAGTAATAGTAGTAGATGCAGGTAGGAGTCTGTCCACTAATCTTGGACGTGATGCCTATATATTGATCATTGCCTTGGATATCGTCATAATTATTTGATCTTCTATCAATTGCCCAATAGTAATTTGTTTACCCACTATGTGCTATTTCTCGAGAGAAGCCACTAGTGAAATCTATGGCCCCCAGGTCTATTCTTTATCATATTTGCTTTCCGATCTATTATTTTCCAATTTTATTTGCAGATCTATGATTCCAAAATACCAAAAATACCTTGCTGCACTTTTCTATTATTTATTTCATTTCGCATTTTATCGAGATCAATTTATGCAAACTACAACCAATTTATCTATCTTTTTACCGTGGAGGGATTGACAACCCCTCTTACGCATCGGGTTGCAAGTATTTGTCCTTTGTGTGCAGGTACCGTTTACATAGTGTTGCTTGGTTCTCCTACAAGATTGATACCTTGGTTTCGCAACTGAGGGAAATACCTACCGTTGCTGTGTTGCATCATTCCTTCCTCTTTGGGGAAATACCGACGCCGTTTCTAGCCGCATCAAGGAGTTTAACATGAGGTGTGCATTCATCGGGTCCATTCGAAAATAATCTATGGTTCATGTTCTGTTGGAGCATCATATCACCCAAGAGGTTGTATCACCAGATATCTTCCCTGTTATATGGACTAATAAAGTTTGCAAGTATATCTAAGGTATTAGGGTCATGCATGTTGGTAGTGCGACGATCGTCGACCCCCCTCCTAAAAAACTTAGGGATGAGGTCATGGATCCTTGTAGGCTTAGGGTAGCCCTAATGCCTTTATTGACATGGTTTGATAGGGATCCCGCACTATCAAGAGGGCCAAACCAAGGTGAAGAATCAAGCTCACAACACACTTTGCATAACACACACATGATCACCAATAATGTAACCATGAAAACGCCATAGGCCATGCCTAATCATGTTTGTGAAGAAAATTGTACTACCAAACTATTCGGTAATTCATCTGGCCTTGGATGATATGAGGCTGGAAGCCTCTGGCGTGACCAAAAAGTATTGTCCAGAGGACCAAACTATCTGATGCTCAGCCCAGTCATCCAAATGCCTCTTGTTGTCACCAGATGGTTGTTCGGGACCAGACTGCATGGTCCCACTAGGTTGTGTAGTCTCCTAGACCAGACTACTGCCATGTCTGTATCTCGACTGGGTGAATACTCTCTTGGATAGAACAGACAACTTGGCCCCTGGACCAGACTGTCTGTTAGTTACTTTTTGCATGCCCATGTTTCAGCCAAACTCTAATCCAAGTTTCACTGCTAGACTGTCTAGTCCATATGTGCCAGACTATCTGGTCCATATCTACTAGACTATCTGGAAGTGTAGATTTATGTTGTGACAGTTAGATTTTAGCTACCGCTATATATAAACCCATCTACTATGTTTTAGAGTTACCCTTTTGAGTATAATTCATCCATGGCCGCCAACTTCATCTCCTACTGTCCCAAACCCTATTCCTTTCATTCGTTGAGAGATTCAAAGGGAGGGCATTCATAAGAAAGATCCACACATTCCCCACACTTTGACCAATCACTTTTGTGTTTGAGCTTTATTTGGAACCTTGGCACTTGTCTTGTTACTCTCGGAGGTTGGAGACTCCTAGGCAGTACAAGTTCTTCATTGAGGAATCAACTGTTGTGATTTACCCTAGAAAGTTTGTAAAGATTTGGAAGCCGCCTCAAGGTCAGCCACTAGTGGTTGATAGTCACACTCATTGTGATATCTCAAGGAGAAGAGGGTAAGCATTCGTAATAGCTTCCTTCCAAGTAAGTGAACATTAGGATACATCCATGTCTTCAGAGTTTCGTTTATCCCTAACCCTAACTCTTTACTTGTGGTTTACTATGGTCACCTGACCTTCCACTTGCTATGTCCTATTGTGTTTGTTAAACTCAGATACGTGTGAACACATTTTGTATACCTGTTATCTCATCGTAGTAATTTCTTAGGCCAACTTTATATTCCGCACTATCATACCTATTCTCATGGTAGTGGTAAAATGTTGTTTTATAATATGCTCCTTTTCCTCATGCTTGGTGATCCAACCTACACCATTATTCAATTTATAGATGAAAATATTCCTTTGCCTCCCATTAATATTCATATGGAAAAACTTTGTATTGGAATCTCCCTCCTTCAGATTCCTAACATGGGCACATTGCTTCTTCCTAGTCCTCTCAAACATCGCAAGGCTGAGGATCCGCCCTCTTTTGAAGGTACCCCTACAACATTGAATAAGTAACAACAGTCAATGCAAGTGATACATGGAAATTGGCACTTATGTTGTTATTCCGCCATCCTCAAGAACGTGTGATCATCATAAGTAACACAACTGGCTTGTCCTTGGCATTATCAAGGATTGGGTGACTTGCTGCACTCTTTTACCTTTTTCTCATGTTTCATTGCTTCATTGCGCCCATAAAACTCACAAGCATTACACCTTTTAGTACTTGCAATGAAACCTTGCTATTTTGCGCTTACAATTCCCTTCAGCTCCTCGTGGCATCATTGCTCTTACCTAGCATATATTTACAGTTCACCTCGTACACTTCTGGGACATCGCTTTCCTGCCATGATGTGCCACGTACGGCGTCCCCGAGGGATGCTTGTTGGCTTGGTCCGGGGACCTATGCTCAGGCAACTAGATCTGAGATGAGGCGAGACGGGGTCGTATCCCCGGGGTGCTAGTGATGGGAGGTGGTTGCACGGGTCATCTGCGCGGTGTTGGCGGTGATGGGGTGCAGGTGGTGATGGTGACTTACCATCTCTTAGGGAAATGTCGGCAACGGTGGCATGAACATCGGGCTAACGCTCAGGGTGGACTAGTTCTAGGCCCAAGGTGGGTCATGGTGGTTTCTTCGGGTAGGTGAGGTCGGGCTCAGCCCAGGTGCCACTCGTGGGTTGTGAGACTCCTCTCATCGTAGGCACGCTCGGCAGTGCTGGTGGTCGTGACATTGTTTCATCAGTGGGCAGATTAGCACCGCAAGCCACGAACATGGAGTCGTGCTAGCTCACTTAGGCCATGGCACAGGGCTATGGTATGGGCTTTCTCGGTGCTGGTCGTTGCCAGTCATTAGGTCGTGTCCCCTTAGTCCATCGGGATTGGTTGAGGACGGAGGCGTGGGTGCTTCCTACCATGGGAGGTGTTGATCCAGCCTTGGTGGATGATGTCGGGTTAGGATTGGATGGTGTGCATCTTCTCTTCCTACCGTGGTTGGTGCACTGTGAAGTGGGCGATTGCCAGTGTCTTGGGCCTTGGATGTCAGGGCGGCGACCTCGGATGGCGGTCTGCATGGTTTGGCTCTCCAGCAAGCACCATGTTGGTGGTGGTGGCCATGCCTACTGGTCATGCTGGCTATGGTGGGTGTGGTAGAGGGTGGCACTAGAGACGCCCAGATCCAAATCTAAAGGCTTGGGCTCGTTGGGGATGTCCAGTATGCCTTGGTGGCACTAGTGAGCCGCCGATTACAAGCACTGCGCTTTGGTGCCGATGGTTGAGGGAGCTCTAGATTATGGGCTCCTCGGGCGTCCGGGCTATGTGACGTGGGCCGGACTGGTGGGTCGTGAAGATACAAGATGGAAGGCTTCCCCCGTGTCCGGTTGGGACTCTCCTTGGCGTGAAAGGCAAGCTTGGCGTTTGGATATGAAGATTCCTTTCTCTGTAAACCGACTCTGTACAACCCTAGCCCCCTCCATGTCTATATAAACCGGAGGGGTTAGTCCATAGAGGTGATAATAATCATACAGGCTAGACATCTAGGGTTTAGCCATTACGATCTCGAGGTAGATCAACTCTTGTAACCCCTATACTCATCAAAGTCAATCAAGCAGGAAGTAGGGTATTACCTCCATCAAGAGGGCCCGAACCTGGGTAAACATCGTGTCCCTTGCCTCCTGTTACCCTCAATCCCTAGACACACAGTTCGTAACCCCTACCCGAGATCTGTCGGTTTTAACACCGACATTGGTGCTTTCATTGAGAGTTCCTTTGTGCTATCAACAAAGGATTTGATGGCTCATTCGATCACTCACA
>NC_041382.1:328612133-328685632 GCF_002162155.2 Triticum dicoccoides | reverse complement strand
TTTTCATATTTGGCGGCTTCGCGCTGCGTGCCAACTCGATTGGCCACCTCAAGCATATCGATAGCTATGCCCTGGTCATCAGATCAGTTTCGGGAACCTAAACTATGTCGCTGATATCCGAGGAGACTTGATCTTCGAAGGGTTCGCGACCCCGATTGCCACTCTGGCCTTAGGTCCAGAGCAGGTCGTCAGGACCAAAAACATCAGTTTAGAGACCGCCGGACTCTCTACAATTATGGAGCTTGCCACCGGAGATCCGGAGGAGTCGGCGTCATCGGCTAACCCAGAGACAAGCCGAGCCCTCCTTACCATAGAAGCACTTGACACTCCTCCGGACTCTGAGTCTGAATTCTCGAGGTCCGTGTCAAGCGGGCGCTACCAGGGGTCTCCAACTCCAGACAGCCCCACAGACTCATTTCTCTAGCCAACCTTCGCCTTTATGCAAAGCTCTGGACTTAATGCGATCACTCACCGTTACGGAAGGATCGCTTTCGAATTACGCCCAGCCCAGACTAGGGGCTGAGAGTAGGGAATTTTACATCCCACCCACGACCAACTTCATAGCCACTGTCGAAGATCTAACCGACATGTTGGACTATGCCTCTGAAGACATCGACGGCATGTATGAAGATGCCAGAGACGAACAAGGCCAAGACCCTCCGTTTACCAGATGTTGGACGGCCACCTCCACATACGACATATATATGGTGGATACACCTAAAGAGGATGACGATGATGGCAAGAAGTATTCGGTCGAGGATAAGCCTGGCGAAGCACCTCCAAAGCGTCGACGCCAGCAACGCTGTTCGAAATCGTGTTGCGAAAAAGACAGCAATACCGACACCGAAGACAATAACACTCCAGAGAACGCCGAAGACCCCGAAGCTCCTGTCGAGCCAACATCCGAACAGGATGATTGGGAGGATGGGCAAGTTAATCCCGATGATCCGGTCAAGAACGAGGACTCGAAGGACATCAATTACCTACTGATATCCGAAGAGGATGCGAGCCTCGGCGACAAAGACTTCATCATGCCACAGGAACCCCTCGAGTAAGAGCGCTCCAAGTGCTGCCTAATCGCCACTGCAAGAAGCCTGAAAAAGAAGCAGCAACTGTAAGTGCATCTAGTGCCCCTTAGTGATTTTGGTGTATTGAAGACTTATAGGTTAAGGTACTAATGCGTTTGTGAGTGTACATAGGTCTATAAGTCTATGAGGAGTTTGATATTTATAGAGAAAATTAACCCCTAAAAATGAATGTCTTCAACTGATGACTTTGGATTTATGAACACTTTGAAAGTGAAGAAATTGGTGTGACCGTGAAGACTTGATATTCATATGAGGACATGAAGTGTGAAAACTTTTGTTTTCGTAGTTTCATTTTCTCTTTCTTGAGTCATAGGAAACACCATACTGTTAATGGGGGTCGAGGTAAAACGAACGAAAAGTTTCCAAGTGATGCTCATATCAAAATCCTACACCTACCAATCCCTTCGAGTGAAGCCATTGGAAATCTCATACAGTTCAGTCAATTTCTTTAGTGATAGTGACGAAGTTCTTCTGGTCTATGAGGAATTTGTTCTGACTGAGGATTTAGGAATTCGCCAGTGCGGATTACCTGCAAGTGAGGAACATGATAGCCCTGAGGAATTTGATAGTCAAATTTCTGACCGTTGCTGTGCTACGCGCCAGCTGTCCCAAAATATCTACCGACCTAACGGTCATATCATTGAAGGGCATTTATGTCTTATCATGTCGGGCTGCTCCCTAGGCTATAAATAGCCACCCCCTATAACCACTAGCAGGTTGGCTACTTCACGAGAAACTGACACTTGTCATTGAGAGCATCCCATCCTCCGAGGACTTTGAGCGAAAATCATCAAGTGAGGAAAAACCCAAAACCCCAAACCAAACACCTAAAAACCAAAGTGATTGAGCATCACTTGAGAGATTGTTCCTGTGTGGAACCGATGCTTTGTTACCTTTGAGGACTGTGCATCCTCCAGACGGTTAGGCGTCATGGTCTAGAGCATCCAAGAGGAATTGTGGATCGCCGAGTGACTGAGTCTGTGAAGGTTTGGATGTCACCGGAAGACTTACCACGAGTGATTGGACGAGGTATGTGTGACCTTAGTTCAAGGATAATACGGTGAGGACTGTGTGTCCTCAGGTTTAAATACCTAGCCGCTCTAACCAGACGTACAAGTGTCACAACAGTTGGAACTGGTCTACCAAATCATTGTCTTCACCAAGCTTACTAGTTCTATTTCCTCAACCCCTTCATTTCCTCATTACTGTGTTGTGTGCTTGTTCATATCTGTTTGAAGGCTTTGACTAAAGACTTTCTCAATTTCCTCAGTTCAATTTCTTCAGTATATTTGTCTTCATCCTGTTTTATTCTATGCTTACGCTTTCTGTACTCTGTGTCTATTTTCATTTCAGCATGATATCCATGTTTATGTTATGTCATGTATACATCTGAGTACTTATTCCACTGCAAGTAGTTCTTCGCTCAGGAATTTCCTCACCCTGAAACTCCTCAGTGAAGAATTCATAAAAATCACCTATTCACCCCCACTCGAGTCGACTTAACACACTTTCAATTGGTATCAGAGCAAGGTACTCCCTTGTTTTGTGTGATTTTGGTCTAACCGCCTAGAGTTTTAGTTATGTCGACCATAGGAATGAAGACTGTGACATGTCCCATCTTTGACGATCATGATTATCCCAAGTGGAAGGTCGTGATGAAGAAGCGCCTCATGGGGATGAACAGCGAACTCTGGACCGCCACCGAAATTGGTCTTACTGACCTATGCAAGATGGCGGAGGCTGATGATATTCGCAAGTACACGCTACTCAACCTCATGACAAAGGACATCATCTGCTCCGACCTGTCACAAAATCAGTTCAGGAACGTTATGCATCTCATCCATGCGAAGCTCATCTGGGACCAACTCTCTGAGGTCTACGAAGGCCATCGATGTCACCATGAAGCCTAGTTTGAGGACTTCATGGAATCGCGCAAGGCTATGACTTTCTATCAAGAATCATCATCCTCTGCACCATGCCTTATGGCAAAAGGTGCCAAGGTATCTGAATGCTACTTTTCTAAGTCCAGTGATGATGAATCTGGTGATGAATTTGGACCTAGTTATGTCAAACTTGCTTCCCTTGCCACTAAACAACAAAGAGTTTTGGAAAAAGTTCAAAACATGCTGGATGAGTGTGATGATATGTTGGGTGAAGAAATGAATCAGTTGAAAGCTTTGGCTGATAGTCTTCAGAGACTTCAAACTAAGTTTGATAACCTTCAGAGTCATCATAACACTCCCTTATCTGATCATGAGAAGCTTTCTTATGAATTTCTTCAAAGGAAGCATGATCTTGAGCAGTTAAGAGTGAGTTATGAAGATCTTCAGAAGGAGCGTGATTCATTACTTGCTCAAAAAATCAGCGCTACTCAGGAAGAATTTATTCCTCCATGTTTGAAATGCATTGAATGTGAATCTTCTAATTCTTCACCTAAATGTTCAAATGCTTCTATTGCTGCAAATTCATCAACTGTCTCTGCTATCACTAATTCCTCATCTGAGGATATTGCTAGTATCACTGACCATGCAGGGCTGAAGGAATTGTATGTGAGAGGCATGTACAAAAGCCTCAAAGGGCATCAAGCTCTTTGTGATTTGCTTAAGAAGAAGATCCTCAACAGGAACCCTAGGAAAGAGGGTATTGCCTTTGAGAGGAAACTCAATGCTGATGGGACCTATTGGAAACCGAAGCAGTATCACAAAACCTCATGGGTTGCTGCAAAGGAACCTTCAGTGGATCCAATGCTGATGGGATCTAGATTTACATGTTAATATTCATATTCTTCTGATGAATCATTTGACTCCAGTTAGAAACTGTTCAAAAATCAGAATGGTGAAGTATTTGCTAGATATGTTTGCACTAACTGCAGGAATGGTCCCCCTATGAAGAAAATCTGGGTTCCCAAAAGGTGCCTTAAAAGTCTTCAGGTGAATGTCATCATGACACACCTGTGAAGAATAGGAACCCTAGATCAAACTCTTCATATGGACCAAATTCTTCATATGGATCCAAGTCCTCATACGGACCAAATTCCTCACGTGGATCAAATTCCTCAAAAGGATCAAAGTCCTCATATGAACATCATCGTACTAACCCTTTTGTTTCGTAGGGAAGATCTAAGGATTATGGATATGTGCATTATTCTTCAAATCATTATGTTCATAAATCCTCGAAGAATTTCTCTGCTTACTCTTATGCTTACCCTAACCCCTCTTATGTGAAACGAAGTGGATTGGCATCTATGCCACCTTTCTCTTATGGAGCTCGCAGAATGATGAACCCTTTGCCACCCCTTTAGATGTGGGTGGTGAAGAAAAAGAACTAATCTATTATGCAGGGCCAGGTCTTCAGACGAACTTAAATGTCTGAAGAATTTACTGGAGACCTGAATATGCTTGAAAGGACGCAAACAAATCATGAAGAAATGAATTTTCATCTCTCACGTCCTCACATTGCTATATCTGTACTATTGCTTGATGAAATTTGTAGCGACCCGACCCGAATGGATCAAGTCTCTGTGCTTAAGTGTCATCCCTGGATAGGTATGCTGACACACACAGTACTCGAGGATTTATAACAGAGGTAAATCACATGTAAAAGTAACGTAAATACTATTACCTCAATCCAAAATAGCGGAAGTAACAAGGTTGTGGATTCCCATCACCAACGGCAAAGTTGAGTGTAGAAATCGTAACCCTAACGTATCACTTACTCGTTGTAAGAAACCTGCAACATGAGACGTTGCAGCCCAAAACGGGTCAGTACATTGATTGTACTGGCAAATTCACACCATAGAGAAAATGATGAACAATGGCTACACTATATGCATGTATGGCTGGTGGAAAAAGCTCTATGGTTATAATGTTTTTGCGAAAAGCCAATTTTTCCCTACTGCAAAGGAATAAATTTATTTAACTATCATGGTGGTTGTTAAACATTGAGAATGGTTGACAGCATTCTCAATCCCAATTAAGTAACATCATTAAACCCAACAATATTCATTTAAAGTAACATGATGAGATTCACATGATAATCCAAGTACTAGATACTCAAGATGTCCATAACCGGGGACACGGCTAATCATGATTAGTTTGTACACTCTACAGAGGTTTGCGCACTTTTCCCCACAAGACTCGATTGCCTCCATTTGGTTTCTCGCACTACATGGTGTTTGAGAAGACGGATGACCGAGACATAGTCTTTCAGAAGCGCTAGCACCTTACGATCGGGTAGACCGTACCACCTACACCCCCTACATCTGCTAGTCTACCACTGTAAGAGTTCGCACGACTTAGTCAACTATGCTAGAGCCCATAATAGCTTGTGGCTGCACACGGAAGTTTCTAGTATGAATAGTCTCATGATCCCTTTGAGCCTGGGTGGCGGTCCAAAAGAAAACAGACAAGTCCTGGATTACCCAGGTGCCTAGACAGAAAATCCTAGAATAACCAGGTGCCTCAATCCACCCAGATGTGTGTTCAAGTTGCCACCTTAAGTAAACCATTAATTAACAATCTCACATCTGTCATGGATACTCTCAAAACCCAATCCACGTCTACGAGCATAGCATGGCAATGTAAGCATAACGTAAAAGTAACTCCCAAGGTTTGAATGCAGGGCAATAGGTTCCTACCTCATCAACTACTTCCCATCCCACAATTTAATTAGATCCTAATCATGCAATGTTGGAGGTTTGATCTAATGCAATAAAAACTGGGTATGGAAGGGGATATGATCAAAGTGTGAACTTGCCTGCAATGTTTATGAAGATGATTCGCACTCAAAACTCTTGATAGTTCTACTTGTCACACTCTGGTCAATCTATCGTAAGCAAGCAATAGTAACCACACATAAGCAATCACTATCAGAAAGAACGAAGAAGACGATTCCGAAAACATCAAAAATCAAGAAAATAACTCTTGCAACATAAAACAATTTATAATAGTACCAAAATTATGTGAATTTGTCCTTATCAGAAAGTTTAGGTCAAGAGCTTCGATTTGCAAAAAGAATCAACTCAAACGGAGCTACGAAACTCAAGTTATGATCAAACGAAGTTTGAGTTCAAATCTGGTCTAATTCAAATTGTAAACTTTTCAAAAACATGTTTGAGTTGGATTACTGGATAGAGGAGATCATAACGAAGACGTGGGCATTGGTTTCGTTGGATTTGGACAAACGAGCGAAAAGTTATAGTCATTTGAAGTTCAGGGACTAAACTGTAAATAAAGTATTCACATCTAGGTCCCTGGCTAAAATTACAGAAAAAGTAAAAGGCTAAAAGGCGAACGTTTGCTTATAAGGTCTAAACAGTGGACGTTCGCTGTTTAATAAAACCAAAAACACAGATCTAGTCTAGGGTTTTTTTTTAAAAAACGAACTAAAAATAAAACCGGATCGGACCGGGCGGTTTTTTTACCGGTCCACGGCGGCGAGTGGGCAAGGCGAGCGGCGCGAGCAGCAGCAGCGGCAGAGGCGGCGGATGCGGTGAGAGGAGAGAGAGGGAAGGTGTCGGGGGCCCGCTTTTTAAAGGCACGAGGCTGAGGCCTTCCTTGGGCGAGGGGGCGTCTGGCGGCGTGGGGAAGCCGGACTCCGACGAGTCCTGCTGAGGCACGCGAGGAGGAAGGCGGCGGCATGCTGGCTGAGCTGGCTGGGCCGCGGCCTGGCTGGGTGCTGGGCCGGCCCAGTCGGCGAAGATTTTCTTTTTTTTAAGAAAACATTTTCCTGACAAATAAAATAATAAAAATGAAATAACTAAAATATTATATAGGCATATAATATATCAAAATTTTTAGAAAAATATTTTCTACGACATGAACATTTTTATAACTTCAAATAAAATCCACACAAATTCAGATAAATCAAAGAGTGCTACTGGTCTATTAAAATCCAACAAAAATCATTTTTAAAATACCAAAATGATTTCAAATTTATTTCTCTCCAATTTTCTATTGTAGGGAATCATGTTACCCTAATTTCCATATATTTTATTTTTGGAGAAAAATAATTTGAATAAAACTCAAATAACTCCAAATTGAAAATAAATTCAAAAGAACTTTGAATTTAATTCTTTGAAACTCCCAACTCATATTTCATAATTTGAAGAAGTCATTTTATCTTCTCTCATGAAAATCATTGGGTTGCATAAAGTTTCTGAATTGAAATATTTCCAAATGAAATTCAATTATTTTCAAATACCCTTTCATTTAATTTAAAGGGAAGAAGTCATATCATCTTCGCTCAAGGGTTTTGTATTTGAAAAGAATTTGAATTCATCGAGATCAGAAAGCAAATATGAAAGTTTGGGAAAGTCCTTTTATTCCCTCTCATTTAACTTTCAAATAGTTTCGAATTCACTCACTTTCAGACAATCAATCAAACAATCAATCAAATCTATCTATTTATTATAACATTCCAAAATTTAGAATTTTGGGATGTTACAAACCTACCACTCTTAAACTGAATCTCGTCCTCGAGATTCGGAGAGGCTAGAAAGGAATAGTTAGGTTCGGAGTCTCTTCAAAATTTCATCAATCGTCTCCGGGGTCTGGGGTGCTACCACCCTATGGTTACGGTTCCCTCGAAACTCATATACTTCATCCATATTGTTCACAGCGTCGGTCTTCTTAGATCTTCAGGATAATTCCTTATTCGGGCTCTTCCGGTAGTGGCATAACCTTTACCACAATTCTTCTATCCTTTCATCTTGGTAAGGTTCTTCTGTGACTGGGTCTTCTTAGCTGATGGGTCTGGCGCCAAAACTAAACAACTATTGATATCTCATGGTGGTCAACAATTTATGGTTTCTCCTGCAGGAAATGGGTCTGGGTTGAACCTCACCGTATAACCTACAATTGGCAAAAGCTGTCGTGTACAAGGGAAAATTCTTATACCATTCTAAGTTTTAAACAGGGTTTTGATCATCGTCTCTCTACTATAGGTAAGTCACTCAGATTTACCATCCCACATAGCAAGGCGAATAATAAGAGTAAGTCGGTATGGTGATCAATCCATCCCGCACCCAAATCATTACCTTGTATACGGTTTAGCGAATCTCGCATTCTAACACTCGGTCATCCTCACAAGTATTGCAGAATTTCTCTTGTCGACGAACCAAGGTTCGGATAAATCCATTGATTCTGCAAACCAAACAAACATCTATCGTTCCTTCACAACTCTCGGGTTTTGCGTTACTCCTTTAAAATCATCTGCCGATAAACATCGTATCTTCCTCTAGGGTTTTTCCTTCAGCAAGAATGTGCTTGCTTCTTGGCAGGTCCTGGGCCTGTGGGTTATGGCCCATCTCATCACTTGTAGTCCTTGGACTTATCATCGGGCAACTGATCATTATTTCAACTTCCAACTGCATAGTATTCTTAAATCCATCCAATTGTACTGTCTTCCTTCCTTCTATTAGCACCAAACTAAGACGTGATTACTCAGACTCATCATGGAGTTTCCATTGATCCATATTTCCAACATCATACCTCCTTTATATCCAATAGTAATTTATCTCTTCATCCTCATGGGATATCTCTCATACCGAGATAAAAACTTATACTTATGAAGTCCATATTCCACTTCGTGGAACTTCATTATCCTTTCCAGGGTCAAGCGTCCTTGCAGGGGAATATTGGTCATCTCTGCATGGCACTTCTTCAACTGGGAAACGCGAAACACATCATGAACTCCTGACAGTCCTTCGGGTGACTCCAACTTGTTGGCCACTTCTCCCATACGCTCCAAAACTCGGTATGGTCCTACAAATCTCGGGGCTAACTGTCCCTTAACTCCAAATCGTTTAACTTCTCGCAAAGGGGACACACGAAGACATGCTCTTTCTCCAATTTCATAGACTACCTCCTTGAGTTTTTGAGTCTGCATGTCTCCTCTGCCTGGACTGAGCTACCTTTAGTCTATCTCAAATAAACTTACATTCTCTTCTGACTCCTTGATCACAGTTGGTCCAAACAACTGACGGTCTCCAACTTCATCCCACACACTCTTGGGGTATCACACATATCTAGACAAAAACTCGTATTCATTTTGTCTGAAATCCACTCAGTGGAGTATCCTTATCTTTTCCAGGGGTCAACGGTTCTTACAGGGTACTACCACCCTTAAAATGCACAAATCTTCCATAGACCATATTTCTCTTATCCTCAAAAATGGTCAAAATCCTTCTTCATAGAGTAACAACTCATAAAATCCATATCCGTACCAACAATGCTAACTTTATTCATTCTCAAGTGATTACAATCTCTCGCTTTTCCATTACATGTCTCAACTCAACACCTCAATATAAAAGAAAATGTTCTCACTTCTACTACTCCATTTCTTTTGTTGCAAACTCAACTATCTAGCACAAGTTTCCTTCTCCTTAGGGCATTCTCTAGCAAAGTGCCCTGCTCCATTTCAACTAAAACATATTACTTCTGACATGTATTGAGGTTTCCTTTTTGGGCAATTGTTGAGGTGGTGCCCTGACTCCTTGCACCTGTAACAGGTGATATGACTCAGGTCCTTCCTGGAATCCAATCTGCTTCTCTTCCTGGACCTTTCCATGCCAATCATGGCTTCTATTTCCTGTGGGTCATATTCTACTACCTCTGTCGGGAATTCTACTAGATCCCCATTCATACAATTCTGGGAGATGTGTCCTTCTTATCCACATGAATAGCAAGACTTAGTGCAGGGTTTACTCGGGTCTTCTTTAGGTGTGTCCTCCATCTCTTCCTTCATCACAACTTCTTCTATAATTTCCGAGGGCTCCTTTCATTACTTCTTTCTTCTGCTGGATGGTTCGTTGTACCATGGGGTAAATGTGACACTGAGCAGGGTAGTGGGTAGTCCCTTCACACAAGAAACAAGTAATCTGCCTAGTTGGGCATTCTTCAACTGGGTGACTTCCTTCACAATTAGTGCATTCATCCTTGTGTTCTTTATGGGTGTGTCCTATTTCTCCACAAATCTTGCATGCACAAGGTTTCTTAATATCCTTTCCATAAGGCTTCAACTTATGGGACACAAACCGAGACTTTGGCAAAGTCAACCTAAATTCTCTCCAAGTGGTTACTCCTTGCCATCCATTGATGGGTTGGTACATTCTCCACCAAGTAGGAGCACCTCTTTCAAAGCACTGAAGAGCATGCTGGGTCATATCCTTTCCAACTATAGGGTTATTCTCCATGTGATCCTCCATGTTCTGAATCCATCCGTCTGTCTCCAACTGACTCATCGGTCCAGAAAATACAAGCTCATCTCCACTCATCCTCTATTGGGTCCAAGGGTTTGGGGTGAGATAAGAGAGACAAAGGGGATACACACAATGAAAACAACCATTTTCAAAAAGACAGATTTTAATTGTGGCTATCGGGAAAACATCAAACAAACGACAGCTCACAAACATCGCATCTAACGTAGGTATATAACAGGGGTTTGGTCTTCTAAAGGTCAATAAATCTTCAACGTCTCCAAACTCTTCAAGCCTTGTTCATGCCTCCAATGGCTTCTTCCGATCATGCTTTTCTTTCTCCAGTTCTTTTGCCAGATCATCTCTATTGACGCGAAGTCTCTCGTGACATCCTTTAATATTCCGGAGTTGTATTTCAAACTTCTAGGTTTCAACATCCTTGGCATGAACCATGGTCTAGTTCCTGACGAATCTCCGGTTTCTCGAGGTTTTGCTCCTCCAGCTTGGCTACTTCAGCTTCTTGGACCTAAATTCTTCACGAAATGCTCCTTGTCAAAATACGGCTTCTTGTAGCTCCATCTTAACTTCTTGATGTAACACTCCAGATCCTGGTGATACTCCGGCTAAGGTTAGAACTTCATCTTACTAATAGGTGCTCCATCAGCCTTCTTCCATGAAATCCATTCTGAAGAAATGCATCCTTAACTCAGCACGGTGACAATAGCATCAGCGGGCGATAATACCATCGATAGTCATATTTCTGCTCTTGTCATTCCCATGAGCTATCATTCCATAGTTGATATCTCCTGCCTTAAGGTTTTCTTTGACAAAACATTGAGTTCTAATGCTCCACGTTCCAGTCTTTCTCCGATACTCCTTGATCTCGAGTATTGACAACTTCCATAGTCTGCCAAGTTCCATAAGGGTAGCCTTCCTAGGTCATACAAATCTAGGAATTTTTCAGAGCCTCCAATTCTCCTAGTCTTCAGAGTCTTCAATAGCTATAGTTTCCATTATCATAATGTATGGTAAAATCCTCTTCATTCCGAATGGTCTTACTTGTTCGATATCCTGTACGTCTTGGAGTGGTCTCATCCATCGAATCTTCGAGTGGTCAAAAGGGAAAAGGGGTATGGTCTCACTAAAAGGGGATATTTGAATAAGCTCAGAAGAGAAGAGAGGTAAAAGATCTTTTTTGAAAGGGAAAGTTGTAGAGAAAAACCTTTGCTATGGGCTTGCCAGTTTCTAGGGTCACGTCCTACAGTCAACATGTGCTCTGATACCATCTTGTAGCGACCTGACCCGAATGGATCAAGTCTCTGTGCTTAAGTGTCATCCCTGGATCGGTATGCTGACACACACAATACTCGAGGATTTATAACAGAGGTAAATCACATGTAAAAGTAACGTAAATACTATTACCTCAATCCAAAATAGCGGAAGTAACAAGGTTGTGGATTCCCATCACCAACGGCAAAGTTGAGTGTAGAAATCGTAACCCTAACGTGTCACTTACTCGTCGTAAGAAACCTGCAACATGAGACGTTGCAGCCCGAAACGGGTCAGTACATTGAATGTACTGGCAAATTCACACCATAGAGAAAATGATGAACAATGGCTATCACTATATGCATGTATGGCTGGTGGGAAAAGCTCTATGGTTATAATGTTTTTGCGAAAAGCCAATTTTTCCTTACTGCAAGGGAATAAATTTATTTAACTATCATGGTGGTTGTTAAACATTGAGAATGGTTGACAGCATTCTCAATCCCAATTAAGTAACATCATTAAACCCAACAATATTCATTTAAAGTAACATGATGAGATTCACATGATAATCCAAGTACTAGATACTCAAGATGTCCATAACCGGGGACACGACTAATCATGATTAGTTTGTACACTCTGCAGAGGTTTGCGCACTTTTCCCCACAAGACTCGATCGCCTCCGTTTGGTTTCTCGCACTACATGGTGTTTGAGAAGACGGATGACCGAGACATAGCCTTTCAGAAGCGCTAGCACCTTACGATCGGGTAGACCGTACCACCTACACCCCCTACATCTGCTAGTCTACCACTTTAAGAGTTCGCACGACTTAGTCAACTATGCTAGAGCCCATACTAGCTTGTGGCTGCACACGGAAGTTTCTAGTATGAATAGTCTCATGATCCCTTTGAGCCTGGGTGGCGGTCAAAAAGAAAACAGGCAAGTCCTGGATTACCCAGGTGCCTAGACAGGCAATCCTAGAATAACCAGGTGCCTCAATTCACCCAGATGTGTGTTTAAGTTACCACCTTAAGTAAACCATTAATTAACAATCTCACATCTGTCATGGATACTCTCAAAACCCAATCCACGTCTACGAGCATAGCATGGCAATGTAAGCATAACGTAAAAGTAACTCCCAAGGTTTGAATGCAGGGCAATAGGTTCCTACCTCATCAACTACTTCCCATCCCACAATTAATTAGATCCTAATCATGCAATGTTGGAGGTTTGATCTAATGCAATAAAAATTGGGTATGAAAGGGGATATGATCAAAGTGTGAACTTGCTTGCAATGTTGATGAAGATGATTCGCACTCAAAACTCTTGATAGTTCTACTCGTCACACTCCGGTCAATCTATCGTAAGCAAGCAATAGTAACCACACATAAGCAATCACTCAAAAGATTAGAAAGAATGAAGAAGACGATTCGGAAAACATCAAAAATCAAGAAAATAACTCTTGCGACATAAAACAATTTCCAACAGTACCAAAATTATGTGAATTTGGCCTTATCACAAAGTTTAGGTCAAGAGCTTCGATTTGCAAAAAGAATCAACTCAAACGGAGCTACGAAACTCAAGTTATGATCAAACAAAGTTTGAGTTCAAATCTGGTCTAATTCAAATTTTAAACTTTTCAAAAACATGTTTGAGTTGGATTACTGGATAGAGGAGATCATAAAGAAGACGTGGGCGTTGGTTTCGTTGGATTTGGACAAACGAGCGAAAAGTTATAGTCGTTTGAAGTTTAGGGACTAAACTATAAATAAAGTATTCACATCTAGGTCCCTGGCCAAAATTACAGAAAAAGAAAAAGGCTAAAAGGCGAGCGTTCGGTTAAAAGGTCTAAACAGTGGGCATTCGTTGTTTAATAAAACCAAAAAAACAGATCTAGTGTAGGGTTTTTTTTAAAACGAACTTAAAATAAAACCGGATATTTACCGGTCCACGGCGGGTCAACGACAACGGCGATGGGGGCGGTTTCCGGCGAGGCGAGGTGAGGCGACGGCGAGCGGCCACGGTGGCGCGCGGGCAAGGGGAGCGGCGCAAGCAGCAGCAGCGGCGGATGCGGGGAGAGGAGAGAGGAGAGAGAGGGAGGGGCGTCGGGGGCCCGCCTTTTAAAGGCACGAGGCCGAGGCCTTCCTTGGGCGAGGGGGCGTCTGGCGGCGTGGGGAAGCCGGACTCCGACGAGTCCTGCTGAGGCACGCGAGGAGGAAGGCGGCGGCGCGCTGGCTGGGCCGCGGCCTGGCTGGGGTGATAATATATCAAAATTTTCAGAAAAAGATTTTCTACAACATGAACATTTTTATAACTTCAAATAAAATCCACACAAATTCACATAAATCAAAGAGTGCTACTGGTCTATTAAAATCCAACAAAAATCATTTTTAAAATACCAAAATGATTTCAAATTTATTTCTCTCCAATTTTCTATTGTAGGGAATCATGTTACCATAATTTCCATATATTTTATTTTTGGAGAAAAATAATTTGAATAAAACTCAAATAACTCCAAATTGAAAATAAATTCAAAAGAACTTTGAATTTAATTCTTTGAAACTCCCAACTCATATTTCATAATTTGAAGAAGTCATTTTATCTTCTCTCGTGAAAATCATTGAGTTGCATAAAGTTTCTGAATTGAAATATTTCCAAATGAAATTCAATTATTTTCAAATACCCTTTCATTTAATTTAAATGGAAGAAGTCATATCATCTTCGCTCAAGGGTTTTGTATTTGAAAAGAATTTGAATTCATGGAGATCAGAAAGCAAATATGAAAGTTTGGGAAAGTCCTTTTATTCCCTCTCATTTAACTTTCAAAAAGTTTCGAATTCACTCACTTTCAGACAATCAATCAAATCTATCTATTTATTATAACATTCCAAAATTTAGAATTTTGGGATGTTACAAAATTGATCTGATGAGTTGATGTCATATTCTTCACTAATGAAGTATATGAGTTCGTAAGTTGCACTAATCCATCTACAGGATTATCAACCCAAAGCCACTGAGTGGGTCCTCGATAGTGGATGCACAAATCACATGACTGGTGACAAGAATCTATTGACGGATGATCCCTTATCCCCATCGGATCTGAAGCATATCACCTACGGTGACAAAGGCAAAAGCAAGGTATTGGGTCTAGGTAAGGTTGCCATCTCAAAGGATCGACACAAGGACAAAGTCATCCTTGTCGAGTCCTTAGGGTTCAACCTCATGTCTGTCTCAATGCTTTGTGATCTTGATATGGTTGTCGTCTTTGGCAAGTACCGTTGTGTTGTGATCATGGAAGCTGACAATTCCAAAGTCTTCGAAGGCTTTAGGAGAGGAGATTTGTATATTGTTGATTTCTCTATAGGACCACAACCTGATGAAGCTATGTTCCTAGGGTAGGGTCATGGATCTGTCCAACATACCCTCCCCAAGGACATCTCTACAAAGAATCAGAATCAGTCGAAGAGAAACCATCATCCACTCGACCATGAAGATGTGTTCACTCGACCACCTTGAAGACACTCGACCACCAGAAGATGAGAAGCCCTTCACTCCGCAACGGTCGGGGTTTAAACCATAGCTTTATGGACATTTATAGCACTTTACTTCGGACGTTACCAGTAACGCTCCCCCTTTATGAACATTGAACACTGTGTAATGGAGGAGAGCTGGAGTCCTGGCGCACTCTATATAAGCCACCCCCCTCCTCTGGGACAAGGGTTCGCATCTTTTGTAAACACACACACACACACATATAATCCAGTCGACCGCCTCAGGGCACTGAGACGTAGGGCTGTTACTTCCTCCGAGAAGGGCCTGAACTCATAAAACTCGTGTGTACAACTACTCCATAGCTAGGATCTTGCCTCCTCATACCTACCCCCATTCTACTGTCAGTCTTAGATCCACGACAGTTGGCGCCCATCGTGCGGCAGGTGTCTTAGCGACTTGTTGGAGAAGTTGCAATTTTTCCGATCCCCTTCATCATGGTTTCAGGCGGAGGTTTGGCTGAGGGCCGTGAGATCCGTCTCGGCGCGCTCGTGTTTGTCGCCGACGACTCTGCTTGGCTTCAGGAGGCTCCCCTCAACGTCGACGCGCTCCTCGTCCGCGGGGCGACGCACTTTCACGCGTGCGTCCGCGGCATCCTCCAGCGGCAGCCGTCGACCCAGTATCAGTCGACTCGAGCAGCTTTCCCCCTCCCTGCGGCTTGCCGAAGCAAACGCTCCGGTCGGTCGAGGCTTCAGCGGTGGGTGAGGCATGCAGTGGCCCGCTAGTCGGCCACCCCTCATGTCGCGGCGATCGAGCCCGACGAAACTCTCTACGGCCTGTTCGATCTGTCGACTGGCTCCGTAGAGACCGCATCCGAGTGCGACAGCAGCGACCCAACGGCTGAAGTTCTAATGGCCAATGGACCACGCAGCCCTCCTGGCTTCACCCGTGAAGACGGAGGCGACGGGAACGGCGGTCCGTCACGCCTTCATGAAGAGTATCGCCCTGAACCTCTCTCTTCGCAACAGAGGGAGGAACTTCGCTGCCGGAACATGGATGCACTGCATACTCCTGTAGTTGGAGAAACCCCTATGGCCCAGGCCTTGGAGCAGGTGCGCTTGGCCAACTTGGCTGAACGCACTCGACTGGAGAACCTCCAGCGCACACTCGACGATCGCGCTCGGCAGTGCGCCCCCGAATCCAGTCGACGCCAACTTCCTCCGACTCAGGTATACCGAACCCCGATCCAGAATCTAGCAGCTGCTGCCTGGATAGCGGAGTCGATCCAACCCTCCCAGTCAGAAGCTGGCCAAGGTCTGGTGCAGATCCGAGCCTTGCTTCGGGCGGCGGGAGAACAGAATACGGTTGTATCTCAGTCGCGGAATAAGATCCATAGCAGATTCATGGCTGCAGACACAGTTCAGTCGGCCCATAGCCCAAGATCGCCCCCCAGTCGTGAGGGACGTGGAGCTCGACGAGATCAGTACAGAAACCGAGAGCAGTATGATCACCGAGTCAATCGCGATGATCGTCGTCGAGTGCCCACGCCTCCCCCAAGGAGTGGGTCATACGTGCCTCGGCAACATGAAGACAGATGCCCTCACAGTGTTGGGCGAGGTATTCCAGTCGACCCTAGGGAGCCAGGCTTTGATGCGAGATCTATTCTCGTTCAGGGCTTGGTCGACAGAAACAAAGCTCACCGAGAGGGCCATGACAGAGATCCGCAAACTAGCAACAGAGTGCATGTCTCAGGACCAGAGTGCTTCAGCAGAGCTATCAGTGCTGCAGTGATTCCCCCTAACTTCAGGTTGGCGACTGGAGTCAGTAAGTTCACTGGTGCGTCCAAACCGGACACTTGGCTTGAAGACTACTGAGTGGCTGTCCAGTTGGTGGAGGCAATGATGAAGTGGCCATGAAACACCTTCCTCTGATGTTGGAGGGTTCGGCTAGAGCATGGCTGAATCAGTTGACGCCTAGCAGTATTTATACTTGGGAAGATCTCGCCCGAGTGTTTGTCAGAACATTCGAGGGAACTTGCAAATGACCGGCAGGTTTGACAGAATTACAATGTTGTGTTCGGAAACCAAATGAAACTTTGAGGGATTATATCCATAGATGGATCACCCTACACCACATGGTAGAGGATGTGTCAGATCATTAGGCAATTTGTGCCTTTAAGGAAGGTGTCAGGTATCGGGAATTGAATATGAAATTCGGCCGGACAGGAAATATGACTCTGGCTCGGATGATGGAGATTGCCACCAAGTATGCCAATGGTGAAGAAGAAGAACGACTCTAGAGTGGCAAGCACAAAGCAGCCGTGCACGAAGCCGGAGGAGGAAACTCCAGTCGGAAACAGAAGCGCAAGGCCGAGCCAGCTGCTCCTGGTGAAGCCTTGGTTGTGGTTCAAGGAAAGTTCAAGGGGAAGCCCAAAGGGCTGTGGAACCCCAAGAAGGTAAAAGATCAAGATGGAAATGACGTGTTGGATCTGTCGTGCCACATCCACACCAAAAAAGATGAAGAGGGTAATTTCATTTACCCGAAGCACACCACTCGGCAGTGTCGGCTCCTAATCCAGCAATTCCGAGAGAAACAACCCAAGGAAAAGGAGAAGGAAGCAGACAAGGTTGAAGATGAGAAAGAGGATGATGATGGTTATCCACACGTGAATTCCACTCTGATGATTTTTGCTGATGTTGAGAGAAAAAGTCGACTGAAAGTCATCAATAGAGAAGTGAACATGGTCGCTCCGGTGATGCCCAGCTATTTGAAGTGGTCGCAGACTACCATTACATTCGACCAGTCTGATCACCCAGCGCACATAGCCACCCCTGGGAGGCAAGCACTGGTGGTCGACCCGGTGGTCGAAGGCACTCGACTGAGAAAAGTCCCGATGGACGGTGGTAGTGGCCTGAACATACTGTATGCAGAGATGTTGAAGGGAATGGGCATTCCGATGTCCAGACTCGGCGAGAGCAATATGAGTTTCCATGGAGTCATTCCAGGCAAGAAGGCTGCATCACTCGGCCAGATTGCTCTCGACGTGGTTTTTGATGATTCCAAGAATTACCGCAAAGAAAAGTTGACATTTGAAGTTGTAGATTTCCAGAGTGCTTATCATGCCATTCAGGGCAGGCCAGCTTACGCACGATTTATGGCTCGACCATGTTACGTGTATCTCAAATTGAAGATGCCTGGTCCCAAAGGGGTGATCACTGTCTCTGGTAATCGGAAGAAGGCAGAAGAGTGCTTCCAGAAGGGCTCAAAGATCGCCGATGCTCAGATGGCCGTGGTAGAATTGCAAGAATACCAGAAAAATGCAGATCCGAGTGATTTGTTGCGAGCCAAGAAGCAAGCCACAGATTCACCATTCCAGTCGTCCGATGAAACGAAGTCGATTCACATTCACCCGACAGATCCCAATGCTGCTCCGACTCATATTTCAACCACACTCGACTCGAAATAGGAAGAAGTGCTCATCCAGTTTCTCCGTGAGAACTAGGACATCTTTGCATGGAAGCCTTCTGACATGCCGAGTGTTCCCAGGGGATTGGCTGAGCATCGTTTGCGAGTCGACCCAAAAGTGAAACCAGTCAAAGAACATCTTCGACGGTCAGCCGTACAGAAGAGAAAGGCAATCGGTGAAGAGGTGGCTCGGCTTTTGGCAGCTGAGTTTATTCGAGAGATTTACCACTCCGAGTGGTTAGCCAATGTTGTCATGGTCCCAAAGAAGGACGACTCACTTCGCATGTGCATTGATTTCTAGCATATCAATCGGGCCTGCCCGAAAGATCACTTTCCTCTCCCTCGCATCGACCAGATAGTCGACTCTACTGCAGGGTGCGAGTGTTTGTCCTTTTTGGACGCCTACTCCGGGTACCACCAGATCCGTCTGTACAGACCCGACGAGATAAAGACAGCTTTTATCACCCTGTTTGGGTGCTTCTGTTATGTCACAATGCCATTCGGTTTGAAGAACGCTGGAGCCACATTCATGCGGATGATTCAGAAGTGCCTGCTCACTTAGATCAGTCGGAATGTGGAAGCATACATGGATGACATTGTGGTCAAGTCACGTAAAGGTTCCGACCTACTGACTGACCTTGCTGAAACCTTTGCCAACCTCAGAAGGTATGATATCAAGCTCAATCCATCAAAGTGCACGTTTGGAGTTCCGGGCGGAAAATTACTCGGTTTCCTCATTTCTGAACGAGGGATCGATGCTAACCCAGGGAAAGTGGGTGCAATACTCCGAATGAAACGCCATGTGCCGGTGCATGATGTCCAGAAGCTTACTGGTTGCTTGGCCGCCCTAAGTCGATTCATTTCTCGCCTCGGTGAAAAGGCGCTGCCTCTTTACCGACTGATGAAGAAATCAGATAAGTTCGAGTGGACCCCAGAAGCTGATGCAGCATTTGCAGAGCTAAAAGCCCTGCTTTCCACCCAGCCGGTGCTTGCTGCTCCAATCAGCAAAGAGCCTTTACTGCTTTATATAGCAGCCACTGGACAAGTCGTCAGTACAGTACTTACGGTCGAGCAGGAAGAAGAAGGAAAAGCTTATAAAGTTCAGCGCCCTGATTATTATATTTCTGAAGTCCTGACTCCGTCAAAGCAGAGATATCCGCACTATCAGAAGCTTGTCTATGGGATTTACATGACCACGAAGAAGGTTGCACACTATTTCTCTGATCACTCTGTTACAGTCGTCAGCGACGCTCCATTGTCAGAGATTCTGCACAACAGAGATGCAACTGGTCGAGTGGCAAAATGGGCAATTGAACTCCTTCCCTTGGATATCAAGCTTGAGGCAAAGAAAGCTATCAAGTCCCAAGCAATAGCAGATTTCCTCGCCGAGTGGATCGAACAACAACTGCCGACTCAAGTTCACTCGGAGCACTGGACCATGTTCTTTGACGGATCCAAAATGCTGAATGGTTCTGGTGCTGGGGTAGTACTGGTATCCCCCCGAGGAGACAGGCTCAGATATGTCCTCTAGATTCACTTTGATTCCTCCAACAACAAAGCAGAGTATGAAGCACTCCTGTATGGGTTGCGCAAGGCCATTTAACTCGATGTCCGTCGCCTCATGGTCTATGGCGACTTAGATTTGGTAGTCAATCAAGTGATGAAGGAGTGGGACGTCAGAAGCCCAGCCATGACTGGTTACTGCAACGCGGTGAGGAAGCTGGAAAAGAAGTTTGAGGGGTTAGAGCTCCATCACATACCCCGACTGAAAAATCAAGCAACCGATGACTTGGCAAAGATAGGTTCCAAGAGAGAAGCCATTCCCAGCAATGTGTTTTTGGAGCATATTCACAAGCCGACAGTTCAGGAAGATGCTTTTACTAAAGAGCCTCCACAGCCTAAGAGCGCCACAGACCCGACTGAAGTCGAGGTCCCAGTCGTGGTCAACCTGATCATGGAGGTTCTGGCCATTACTCCCGACTGGACAGTGCCCTACATTGTGTACATACTCAGGAAAGAACTCCCAAATGATGAGGAAGAGGCTCAACAGATCGTCCGTCGATCCAAGGCCTTTACTGTGATAAGAGGACAACTGTTCAGGGAAAGCGTGACTGGAGTCGGTCAGAAATGCATAACACCAGAAGAAGGTCGAATGATCGTCAATGACATCCACTCGGGGACCTATGGTAACCATGCGTCCTCTCGGACCATCGTGGCTAAAGCATACCGAGCTGGATTTTATTGGCCACGAGAAAACGAAATGGCGAAAGATATAGTCGACAGATGTGAAGGCTGCCAGTTTTACTCCGACTTGTCTCACAAGCCAGCGTTAGCCCTGAAGACCATCCCCCTCATCTGGCCCTTTGCTGTTTGGGGACTGGATATGGTTGGACCACTGAGAACTGGCAGGAGCGGCTTCACTCATGTGCTCGTTGCAGTTGACAAGTTTACCAAATGGATCGAAGCTAAACCTATCAAGAACCTTGAGGCCAACACTGCTGTCAGTTTTATCAAAGAATTGACATTTAGATATGGAGTTCCACACAGCATCATCACGGACAACGGGTCGAACTTCGATTCTGATGAGTTTAGAGCTTTCTGCGCTTCTCAAGGCACACGAGTCGACTATGCTTCAGTCGCTCACCCGCAGTCGAACGGACAAGCAGAAAGAGCTAATGGCCTAATTCTCAAATGGCTGAAACCCCGACTAATGCGTGATCTCAAACACGCAGCAAGCGCTTGGGTTGATGAACTTCCGTCAGTTCTGTGGGGTTTAAGGACAACTCCTAATCGGTCGACCAGACGAACTACGTTCTTCTTAGTCTATGGAGCCGAAGTTGTTCCGCCAAGTGACCTACTCCACAACGCACCCCGAGTCGAGCTCTTCTCCGAAGAGGAAGTAGAACAGGCCCGGCAAGATTCAGTTGATCTCTTAGAGGAGGAAAGAGAGATGGCCTTGATCCGGTCGACCATTTATCAGCAAGACTTGCATCGATTCCATGCCAGAAATGTGAGGGGTCGAGCCTTTCAAGAAGGAGACCTGGTTCTTTGAGTGGATAAACAGAAACCACACAAGCTCGCCCCGCCTTGGGAAGGCACCTTCATCATCATCAAAGTTCTCCACAATGTAGCATACCATCTTTATAGTGTTGAGCATCAGAAAGACGAGCCACGGGCTTGGAACGCGGAGCTGCTCCGCCCCTTTTATACTTAAGCACTCGTTTGAATAAAACGTAATAAGAAACACCTTTGTAATTTGTTTATCAAAGACAAGAGCTTACAGTCCTCTCATACTATTTCTATTGTTCTTATTTACTTCTGAAATCCCCCAGTGGGTGGGCTTAGTCGCGAATCCGTTTCGCCTAAGTTCGAAAGAAAATCCTACCGAGTGGAGAGCAATCCTCCCACTCGAGGGCTTAGCTGCAGTCCAGCACTCGCCTAAGTTCTCTCACTCGGAGGCTTAGCTGCAGTCCAGTACTCGCCTAAGTTTGTAAAATCCTACCGAGTGGAGAGCAATCCTCCCACTCGGGGGCTTAGCTGCAGTCCAGCACTCGCCTAAGTTTTCTCACTCAGAGGCTTAGCTGCAGTCCAATACTCGCCTAAGTTTGAAAAAATCCTACCGAGTGGAGAGCAATCCTCCCACTCGGGGGCTTAGCTGCAGTCCAGTACTCGCCTAAGTTCTCTCACTCAGAGGCTTAGCTGCAGTCCAATACTCGCCTAAGTTCTCTCACTCAAAGACTTAGCTGCAGTCCAATACTCGCCTATGTTCGAAAAAATCATAGGAGTGGAGAGCAATCATCCCACTCGGGGGCTTGGCTGCAGTCCAGTACTCACCCAAGTTCAAAAAAATCCTACTACGTGGAGAGCAATCCTCCCACTCGGAGGCTTAGCTGCAGTCCAGTAGTCGCCTAAGTTTGAAACATATCCCTATCCGCAAGGACGGCGAGGTGCAGGTCGACTGCAACCTTCTCCTTCGGAACTACGGCACAAGTACAACGTACGCTCCATCCCCATCCGCAAGCACAACGAGGTGCAGGTCGACTGCAACCTTCTCCTTCGGAGCTACGACACAAGTACAATGTACGCTCCATCCCCATCAGCAAGGACGACAAGGTGTAGGTCGACTGGAACCTTCTCCTTCGGAGCTACGGCACAAGTACAACGTGCGCTCCATCCATATCCGCAAGGACGACGAGGTGCAGGTCGACTGCAACCTTCTCCCTTGGAGCTACGGCACAAGTACAACGTGCGCCCCATCCCTATCCACAAGGATGATGAAGCGCAGGACGACTGGAGCCACCATTTCAGAGCTGCATCTCCAGCGCAAAGACTATTCCGAGCAGTGAACAAAGTCCATTCGAAGGCAAAACGCAAGCACATTCGGAGATAAACCAAATTCGGATAAATCCTAGAGTTCCAAGCAGCAAATCAAAAGTATTCGGGCATCAAGCCCGAAGGAGTTTAACGGTTACATCAATCACTCGGCATTCCGAGGCAAATTTAAAGCAGATTCAAGTCTCATAAGTTGTTCACTCGGAAGGAGGAGGGTTGGCAGGCTCCACGAATGAGTCCAGGTCGATCCCATCAGCAATCCGAGTAGCGGCAGCAATGAAAGTCTCCATGGAGGACTGGAAGTCATGCTTTTTGGTGTTAGCGACTTTGATCGCAGCCAGCTTGTCTTCACGGGCCTCCTTGCAATGGACTCGCACCAAGGACAGTGCCACGTCAGCACCACACCGGGCGGAGGACTTCTTCCATTCTTGCACTCGGTCAGGGATCTAGTTTAGTCGAGCCATCAGGGATTCCATGTCATTTTGAAGCGTCGCCCTCGGCCAAAATGATGAGTCGATTCGGGAGACTACCTCCTTCAGACGCACGAGGTAGCTTGTGGCGCTGGCGATATGGGACTCCAGGCGGAGCACGTTCATTGTGGTTTCGTCGTAAACTGGAGAAGCGATAGGGTCCAGACCCGTCTCGACCTTTCCCGTTTCCTCGTCGAAGTCTTGGCAGAATTCAGCAGCCAAAAATTAGTGAATCGACCGAGCAGGATCCGATCGCAAGCATCAACACAATCGGTTTAAAACAAATACCTCCCAGCATGAGATAGAGCTTCTTGGCAAGAGTCCTCAGATAAGCTTCCGTGTTGTTCCTATTGCGGATCGCAGACTCCAGCTTTTCATTCAGGGCAACCTTGTCCTTCTTCAGACTAGTCACTTCATGGTTAGCTTCATTGAGGCAAGATTTCAGTTTGTTCACCTCCCCTTCCAGCATTCTGACTGAAGCAAGCTTCTGGTCTGCAAGGGCAGTTTTATCTTCGGCTACTTTTTGCGCGGCGGCGAGGTCCGAGTCCGTCTCTAGAGCCAACTTCATTTTCTCTGCAAAAGAAGCAATTGAATCAAACAAGAGATCAAGGAAATATATTGAAAGTCAGTTGACAGCCAGTTACCTTTCATACCAGCAGCTTCATCTTGAGCTTTCTTCAGATTCTGCTGGGCCAATTCCAAGTCGAGGTTGAGTTGCCTCTGCTTCTCCTCAAGTTCAGCAAACTTGGAAATAAGAGTACAAGACTTATGCAGAAGGCAAAAGACGGGTCAGTTGATAAGATCAAAGGTTGTTTACTTCCAAGTGAATAAAACCTAAAGAAGTTCTCTGAGACCCCAGCCAACTGCACGCAGTCGACTGCGGTCTCGGGGGCTACACCAGCGGGTGCACTTAGTGTGCCCCCGCTGATTAAGACCCAACTCGACCGGTCCACCCGGACCAAGTAAAAAAAGTTGTTCAGACCACAGTCGACTGCCAGCAGTCGACTGCGGTCTCGGGGACTACACCCAGTGGGTGCACTTGGCGTGCCCCCACCGGTTCAGATCCTACTCGACTGGTCCGCCTGAGTCGAGTGGAAGAAGAAGGAAAAGAAAGGAAGGTAGAACTCAGACCCCAGTCGAATGCCAACAGTCGACCGCGGTCTCAGGGACTACACCCAGTGGGTGCACTTAGCATGCCCCCACCGGTTCAGATCCCACTCGCCCAGACCGAGTGGAAGAGTGCAACTACCAAAGACAACAAAACACCCAGTGGGTGAAAGGAAGGAGATTGTGTAGAAGAAAAAATTTCGGGTAGCATATCCTCATAGAACAAGAGCAGTTGGAAAGTCTACTTACCTGGACGTTGGCCCGAAGAGCAGCACTGGCGTTGTAGGCAGCCTGGCTATTCTCATGCACCGTCTTCACCCGCTCCATCATCACGTCAGCCTGTCGAATGGCTTCCGCAGCCGCTTCCGACTGGTTGTCCGGGATGGGGTAGCTGGTGAAAAAGAGAGCAGACGAACCAGGTGTGGCAGCTTGGAGCTCTGTGGCGTGGAATTGGATGACTAAAGGAATCACCGGTGCAGTCGATGGTGCGGGATGCTCACTTGACAAGGGTGCAGCGAAGGCTACAGAGGCCCTGGCCGTGTCTTCAGGTTGACGGACGGGCGGTGTTGTTGTTGGCCCTTGCCGAGACATCTTACCAGCTGCTACCTTCTTGCTCTTCCTGGGCTTAAGAGCCACATCTTCATCGTCATCTGGAAGATCGATGACATTGGGTGGAGCTGCAAGACATATCATTCGACCCCAAGTGAACCACTAGAATGCAATCGAATAAGGAATCAAGAACAAGATCATAAGAGTTTCTACCTGGGTTAGAGGTAACCGCGTCTTCCATCTCCTCGTCTCGGTACTGGAGAGAAGAGGTTCCTGACGTAGCAGCACTGCAAAGACCCACATCCAGTCGGTTACGTTCTGTTATTCGAGTCGATGAAAAGAACAAGTCAGATGATTACCCGGAGATAGTAGGGACAGTCACTTTGATCCTGGAAAAAGCCTTTGGCAGCTTGGAGGAGGTGGCTTTCGGTGCTTTCAGCGCTGGAGGCGGCACAACTTTGGGCTGCTTCGGAGCCTTCTCAGTCGGTGTTGGGGAAGACGTCCTGGGACGCTTCAAAGACTGCCCAATCGGCGTGGCCACCAGGCCAGGAGCGCTCGCCGGGTCGTGAGCGTGTTTGGATCTCCTCTCCCTGCGAGGAGGCGAGTCAACCTCTTCGTCATCAGTCGATTCATCGCTCTCCTCGTCCTCCTCGGCATCCGAGTACCCTTCGCCGCTCTCGCCCCCGCTCGCTCCTTCCTCGACGTCTTGTTCCTGCACTCCGTTTGGCATTGAGTACATGTTGATGAGGGCCTGAAAAGACAACGATCAAAAGAAATTCAGTCGACCATCAACAAGGTGTCACACAGTGAAGCGGAAAGATATTTGATAAAACAGAATCATACCTGCTCCGGCTGATGCGAGTGGTCGAATGGAATCACCCTTCTAGACCCCCGAGGGTTGTCTTTGTTGCTGGTGATCCCCATCAGTAACTTCTCCAAGGTGTCCTCGCTGACGTCCTCCGGGTGGATCCGAGTGGAATCCTCGAGCCCAGAGTACATCCACATCGGATGATCACGTGCCTGAAGCGGTTGGATGCGTCGACCGAGAAAGACCTCCAGTAGGTCCATCCCGGTCACCCCATCACGGACGAGTTGGACGACCTGCTCGACCAGCACCTTGACCTGCGCCTTCTCTTCTGGAACCACCTTCAGGGGGCAGGCTTCTCCACTCGAGCCAAAGAAAAGGGAGGAAGTCAAGTCGACTAACCCGGGGTCGGCTGGTCCTTGCAATAAAACCAAGTCGACTGCCAGCCCCGGACCGAGTCGGGAAGGATCATTGCTGGGAAGGTGCTCTTGCTCCTAATATGGATCCCCAGGCCCCCGCACATCTGGATCACTTGCGTCCTCTCATCACTCGGATTGGCCTTTTTGACCGATTGGGAGCGGCAGGTGAAGATGTGTTTGAAAAGACCCCAGTGCGGTCGACAGGCCAAGAAATTTTCACACATTGAAACGGAAGCGGCCAGATAAACTATGGTGTTTGGAGTGAAATGCTAGAGCTGAGCCCCAAAGAAGTTGAAAAAGGCCCGGAAGAAAGGATGGGGAGGCAATGAGAATCCACGATCTACGTGGGTGGCGAGGAGAACGCACTCACCCTCCCTTGGCTGTGGCTCGGTCTCGTTCCTCAGGAGCCCTGCCGACTTGTGGGGGATCAGTCCCCCCTCCACCAGGTCGTCGAGGTCGTCCTGGGTGATCATCAAGCGGAGCTAGTCACCCTGGATCTAGCCCGGCGACAGGCCAGATCTCGACGAGGATGCGCCCCGGCTGGTCCGCTTGCCCTTCGCCTTCGCGGTCGCCTTCTTCGCGCGCTCCAGCGCCATCGTCTTCTCTTTTCCCATGGCGGCGGATCGAGTTTGAGCGAGGGTCCGGCGACGAGAGCAGATTCGAGCGTGGCGGAGAGGTCGGAGGAAGAAGAGAAGAGAATGGGAGCGCACGGAGCAGAGGCCTGTTCCGGCGCCTTTTATAAGGTCATTCTCAGAGTGACTGACTGGTCGACCCAGACGATCTAAAAAAATCCCGCAATAGTCTCGTGCGCAGTACGTGGCGAAAAAGGTGGCGCGGAGATCGAGGAGTCTTGCCTAATCCGTCCCGATTACCACGGTTTCGACCGTCCGGCGCGCTTCCCCAAAATTCGAATCCCGTGAAATCCGCGGAGAGCAGAGCAACTTGCCAGACTGAAAACGTCCTCTACATTATCATTCGGAGTTTTACCGTGAAACTTCACTCGACAAAAACCAAGAATGGACCAAGGTGACTGAAAAAGGAGTCGACGTCGTCTCCTCAGTTCATTGTTACAGAACAAGATATGCTCATAGCACAAAGAATGAGTCGGAAGTGTTCCCCAACTCCTTCCTCACTCAAACCCTGATCCATTCGGGGGCTAATGATGAAGCTATGCTCCCAGGGTAGGGTCATGAATCTGTCCAACATACCCTCCCCAAGGACATCTGTACAAAGAATTAAAAGCAGTCGAAGAGAAACCATCATCCACTCGACCATGAAGATGTGTTCACTCGACCACCTTGAAGACACTCGACCCCCAGAAGATGAGAAGCCCTTCACTCCGCAACGGTCGGGGTTTAAACCATAGCTTTATGGACATTTATAGCACTTTACTTCGGACGTTACCAGTAACGCTCCTCCTTTATGAACATTGAACCCTGTGTAATGGAGGAGAGCTGGGGTCCTGGCGCACTCTGTATAAGCCACCCCCTCCTCTAGGACAAGGGTTCGCATCTTTTGTAAACACACACACACACACACACACACACACACACACACACACACACACACACACACACATATAATTCAGTCGACCGCCTCAGGGCACCGAGACGTAGGGCTGTTACTTCCTCCGAGAAGGGCCTGAACTCGTAAAACTCGTGTGTACAACTACTCCATAGCTAGGATCTTGCCTCCTCATACCTACCCCCATTCTACTGTTAGTCTTAGATCCACGACACAACCTACTACATGTCTACTTGCAAAAGCTTCAGAAGGCTGGCTAGGGCATCGACGACTTGGTCATGCTGGGATGAGGAACTTGCACACGCTCGCAAAGAAAAAGCATGTCATTGGCATCGAGGGTGTCAAAATTCTCAAGGACCATTTGTGTGGAGCTTGTGAAGCTGGAAAGATGACCAAGGCCAAGCATCCCTCAAAGACCATCATGACTACCACTCGTCCATTTGAATTGCTTCACATGGATCTTTTTGGCCCTACTCACTATTGAAAGTGCGTTAAGTCGACTAGAGGGGGTGAATAGGCGATTTTTATGAATTCTTCACTGAGGAATTTCAGGGTGAGGAAATTACTAAAAGAAAAACTACTTGCAGCAGAATAAGTACTTAGATGCAAACATAACAGTACATAAGCATGGTCATCATGATGAAATGAAAACAAGCACAGAGTACAGAAAGCGTAAACACGGGATAAACAGGACGAAGACAAATAGACTGAAGAAATTGAACTGAGGAAATTGAGAAAATCTTCAGTCAAAGTCTTCGAACAGATATGAAAAAGCACACAACACAGAAATGAGGAAATGGAAGGGTTGAGGAAATAAAACAAGTTAGCTCGGTGAAGACAATGATTTGGTAGACCAGTTCCAACAGTTGTGACAGTTGTACGTCTGGTTAGGGCGGCTAGATATTCAAACCTGAGGACACACAATCCCGGACACCCGGTCCTGAAGACGCAGTTCAGGACACTTAGTCCTCACCGTATTCCCCTTGAGCTAAGGTCACACAGACCTCGCCCAGTCACTCATGGTAAGTCTTCAGGTGACTTCCAAACCTTCACAAACTCAGTCACTTGGCGATCCACAATTTCCTCTTGGATGCTCTAGACCATGACGCCTAACCATCTGGAAGATGCACAGTCTTCAAAGGTAACAAGCGTCGGATCCACGCAGGATCAATCTCTTCAGTGATGCTCAATCACTTTGGGTTTGTAGGTGTTTGGGTTTGGGTTTTCCTCACTTGATGATTTTTGCTCAAAGTCCTCGGAGGATGGGATGCTCTCAAATGACAAGTGTATGTTTATCTCGGAGCAGCCAACCAGCTAATGGTTGTAGGGGGCTATTTATAGCCTAGGGAGCAGCCTGACATGATAAGACATAAATGCCCTCCAATGATATAACCGTTAGGTGGGAAGATATTTTGGGACAGCTAACGCGTCGCACAGCAACGGTCGGAAATTTGACTATCAAATTCCTGAGGGCTATCGTGTTCCTCACTTGTAGGCAATCCGCACTGGCGAATTCCTAACTCCTCATTCAGAACAAATTCCTCAGAGACCAGAACAACTCTGTCTCTGTCACTAAAGAAATTGACTGAACTGCATGAGATTTCCAATGGCTTCACTCGAAAGGATTGGTAGGTGTGGGATTTTGAGTTGAGCATCGCTTGGAAAGTTTTCCTTAGCATTTCCTTGACCCCCTTTAATAGTACAGTGTTTCCTATGACTCAATAAGGAGAAAAAGAAATTACGAATATAAAAGTCTTCACACTTCATGTTCCTCGAATGAATACCAAGTCTTCACGGTCACACCAATTTCTTCACTTTCAAACTCTTCAGAAAGTCTTCAGAAATCCAAAGTCTTCAGTCGAATTACTTCATTTTTAGGGGTCGACTTTCTCTCTAAGTATCAAATCCTCATAGACTTATAGACGTGTGTACACTCACAGACGCATCAGTCCCTTAACCTATAAGTCTTCAATACACCAAAATCACTAAGGGGCACTAGATGCACTTACAATCTCCCCCTTTTTTGTGATTGATGACAATATAGGTTAAGTTTTCAACGGGGATAAACATATGAAGTGTAAATACTGATATTCAGGAATTTGATCGCAAGATATAGAAGAACTCCCCCTGAAGATGTGCATAGTGAGGATTTTACTTTTGAAGCGATGCACACTTGAAGAGTAGAATCATGGAGATCTCCCCCTATATATTGTAATTCATACACGCATTTAACATATAATATGAAGAATTTGAAATGCATGATGAAATATGGTGACTGATGTAATTCAGCATGCGTGCATTAACATATATGAGGAATAAGCATGCAGAAGAACACAGCAAAAGTATCAGACCACCATCAGGTTTTAAGTTTACAACTCGATCCAGCAAAGTCTTCAAAAGAACGAGAGATGTATCTTAGCAAGAAAACACCCATATAAGTAGACACGCTTCAAGACTAACTCAAATTTCTGCCCCTTTGTCATCAATGACCAAAAGGGTCGAAAAATGAGGACTAACGCCCCTGAAGAATATCATCACTGAGTCGATGAAGGACCGCCAGCTTTGTTGGGTTCGGTTGTTGAGGTAAGGCCTGCCGCAGTGTCGTCCAAATCTTCATGCTCATCAGTTGCGCATGATGAAGAATATGAGCTGGAAACCAAGGAAGGAACTTTGGTTTTCTTGAATTTCTTCGCTGGTGGCTGAGACCAGTCAAAGTCCTGCTTGAGACCCATTTGCTTTAGATCTTCACCATACAGATGTGAAAGCACATCCCAGGTGCGACCGAAGACTTCATGGAGGTAGTAATGGTTTTTCTTCACTGCATTGGGTGTAGCAGTCATGTTGTGAAGAATAGAACCAAACTGACGCTTAACCAATTTGTGGTTGCGATCGACCTTCTGGTGAAGACCGAGGAGAAGCTCATGATCAGTCATCACCCGTGGAGCTGTGCTTTGAGGATTTTGCTTTGAAGCCTTTGTGACAGAGTCATGAGTGGCAGAGTCATCACTGGTGGAGTAGGATGCAGCTTTGCAGAACAGACCATCCAATAGAGGAATGCCTTCATCAATAATAGCAGTAGCCTTGCCCTTTTCACCAGATGAGGAAAATGTCCATTTGAGGACTTCTATTGGGGGCAGCTAACTGACCCGATTCTAATAATCAGCCTTGTACTTGAGTGAAGAGCTTGTTCTGAGGAATCTCATAATCCAAGGAGCATAAGGCTTCAACTCAAACGGAGAGAGTGCAACATTTGCTAGAGTCCTCATGAAGAAATCATGGTAGTTGATTGGAATGCCATGTATGATATTGAATAGCAGATTCTTCATGGTGCCAACAACTTCTTGATCATTCGAGCCGTGGCCTTTTATTGGACTCAATGTCTTTGACAGAATGCGATAGACAGTTCTAGGCGCAAACAGCAATTCCTTCACGAGGAATTTGGTCCTTGGGGCTTGACCGAGCTTCAGCAGCTTCATCAACACTTGCATGTAGTGAGCACTAAGTTCAGGTTCATGGTAGATACAACGTGCACCTTAAAGGGGAGGATTGACAAGCAGGGCATGAAGCAATTCAGAGGCCGGTGCTTTGAAGTGAGTATTCTCTGTCATCCAGTCCAATACCCGAGAGTTCACATCAGAAGCATCTCCTGTGATGTGCAGCGTTGCATAGAACTGAGGAATTAGCTCTTCATTCCAATCAACAATATTCGTGCAAAAGTTGAGCAGTCCAGCATCATGAAGAACACTGAGACTGGTGTGAAGCAAGGCAGTGATTCCATGTCCACGTGAGGAATATTCTCATGGTCGAAGACTTTGTCTTTGTTGAAAAGTAGTGAAGAATAGAAGTTGGCTTGGCTGGCAGTCCAGAAACACTTCCTTCTAAGACGAGCAGAGTCATAGGGGTTGTAGTCCGTGAAGAATACGTGCTCGTGGAACAAGTCATCAGCCTTGAATTTTTGCTTATTTGAGAAAGGATCCTTTGGCTTGGGCTGAGGAGTGTCAGTCAATTGCATCACAACCTCAGGAATCGCAATCTCACGATCCACAGGCTGAGGAATTCCAGTTTCTTCTTCAGTGGCAGCCTGGGTTTTCAATTCTTCAGCAGCAATTTCATCAGCACTAGTGGCTGGAATCTCTTCATCAATAGATGGAGTGGGGTGTGGTTCTTCAGATCCCATTTGAACTTCAGTAGTCACTGGGGACTGAGGAATTTGTTGTAGAGTGAACAAAGGAGAATTAGGGTGCTGACTTTCCCAAAAGTCATCATTCATCACTGGTGTTGTGCTCCCAATGTCCACATCCTCATCTTCATCACTCATTTCCTCAACGTCGGCCTCTTCAGCAGTGAACTGAGGCGTGGGACATGAGAAAACTGGGGTTGAAGGGATTGCATCCACTTCAATTTCTTCATCCAACTGCTCTGAAGAAGCAGCAGAAGGAATATCTTCATCGGATCCGCTTGGGATCACGTATTCTTCATAAAAAGGAATGAGTTCCTTTGATGGCATGCTTGAGACTAGAATAGCATCAATCGGATTCTCAAAAGAGATGGTCAATTTCTTCATCTTCTTCGGAGCTGAAGATTCTGATGAAGTTGATGCTTCCCTTTTCTTCACAGCTGCACGCTCCACAGCCTTGGTCTTCTTCGCTTTTGATGCAGAAGGAAGAATTGGACTTGGTGTAGGTGTAGGAGGAGCAGAGAAAATTGGTTCAGTTTCTTCAGGCACAACTGATGCAGTTGCCCTGGCATGATCAGTTTCTTCAGGCACAGTGGTTGCAGCATCAGCTGTCTTGACAATTTCTTCGGGCGCAACACTAGTGGTTGCGCTGGCAGTTTCATCAGCGGCTGAATGCAGTCATGAGCCCTGGTACTAGCATTTTCTTCAGCAACCTGATTGTCATCAGCGATGCTGGCATTTTCTTCAGTAGGCTGAGCAGATGCTTCAGCCTGAGGAATTTCAATGTGCATTTGAGTAGCAACATTGGAGGTGAATGTCTTTGCCAATTTCACAAATCTGACTTTGGCTCCCTTCCAGTCAGCATGGTAGGCATCAAATTCATCACTGAGGTTTTTGATTTCAGCTTGAATAGTCACAAGTTCATCAGTTGTCACGTTGACAACGTTCTTCTTCAGATAGTGCTCTTTCTTGTACTGCACTTTCTTCAGCTGCCTGGCCTTTTCAAACTTCCATTTTTCTTCGTCAATGAAGGCAGTCAACACATGACTTTGACCAGGAGTGAGGTTCATCTCAGGCAGAGGTGTGTTGGGGTCCTTGTGCCACAAGTTGATGATGTCGAGGATTATCTTTGGATCCAGCATCAATGGCACATCACTGCCTTTGGCTCTAGCGGCCTTGTGTTGCCTGTCTCTGATGATTTCAGTGAGTTCTTCATCATCAGTTTCGTTGTTATCGGACGGTACTTGGAAGGCGACCTACTTCTTGTGAGGACTTGGTCATGAACCTCGTCCAGCAATGGCCTTTGTCTTCAGCAAGGTGGGGCCAGTTGAAGAATGCGGAGGAGCAGAAAAACTTGTAGAGACTCCTGAGGCAATAGAGATGCATGTTGTCCTTTGGCACGAGGCGAGATGCATGCCCATGTGCTGAGGATTTGGAAGGAGCTGGTGCAGCATGAGGAATTGGCTGTGAGGGCTTTGCAGAACTTGGCCGTGAGGGCATTGAAGTTGAAGCATTGGGCTTGTGAGCAGGCTTCTTGGGCATAGCCTTTTTAGGCTTGCTAGCAGAGGCCTCAGTAGTGGCAGCAGCAGAATCTTCATTAAATTTCTTCACTGCTTCTTTTGCCATTTTGGCTAGCTTCACTTGCTGTTTTGCCCATTCATCAGGATAGTCCTCACCGCGCTTGAGGCTAGTGGGATCAGCATCTTGGCCAGGTGCCAATGGAGGTCTTGGGCAAGGACGGTGAAGAGCGAATTTCTTCATGTACTTTGGAGAGACATACCTGTACTCCCTCCATTCCCATGCCCATCTCCTCTCAATTTTCTGGATGTGTACTTTGTGCTCATTCTTGGTTTCCTCGAGGGGTGTGCAATATCCAACATAGATATCTTCAGGGATTTCAAATGCAGTGTTGACATCCAGTCACTTACCTCCTTTGGAGGTTTCTTGCCATTTGCCATTTTCTTCAACTAAGGGTTTTGAACTATTGAGTTCTCTGAAGAGGTATGCAACTTTTCTTCGAGGAACGCTGCCAATGAGTTAAGTTGATGAGAACCTAGAGATTCAGCAGCGGACATGTGTACCTACGAATAGAGTATAGGTGCGAAGAATTTGGAGAGGTCATATGCATTCTCAGAAGTTGTTGCAAAAATAACAAGTTCGAGGAATTTGACCGGATGAGTCATGAGGAATTTCACAAAGCGTTCTTTGACTTAGGTTCCAGAGTTGTGCAGATTTGAAATCCACACAATTGAGGAATCCTAAAGAAAATGTTGCTTAGGGAAACAGACCAAGAACAGATGATGCGAGAGGTGTTTAGTGTGTGAAGATTTGAAGAATAAACACCTTTTTAAGATTTTGTAGAAAACATGAGAATCAACAAGAGTAGATTTAGAAGCTCGTCAGTTCGGATCTTCCATGCCCTAACTTGGAGAGGAAGACAGCTACGGCGGCAGCGGAGTGAAGAAATCCGCAGTCGGCGCGAGTACGACGGTGACGAGGTTGAGGCAGTGAAGCTCTTCCTCACCGGCGATGATGGAAGTAGCAGCGGTGCTAGGGTTTGAGAGCTCGAGCGAGGGAGTGAGGTCGAGCGGAGTAAAACTGAAGTGAGGAAGGGAGGGGGTATTTATAGTCGATGTGAAAAACTTCTCGCCCGTGGAAATTGGACGAACGTGCCCCTGACCCTTCTCATTCGCGTGACATGTGTCAGCCACGTACTAAGAGGTGACGATCGTGGGTAAATAGGATAATATATCACAAAAAGTGGAACGCTTTGAGCGACAAAAGCCGAAAATTCAGATAAGATAAATTTAAAGTTTCGTTCGCAAATGCTTCGGCTGACAAGGACACAGTGAAGATTTTGAACGATTTTCAAATAGAATGCACATGAAGAATTTGTGAATAGACTGGGTTGAGTTTAGCATAGAGGGCGAAGGGTCCGATCACATTCACTTAGCAAGAAAAGGAACTTGAAGAAATAGCAATAAGTGAATGTTGTAGAGGACATAAACTCATATATATTGCCAATGAAGAACAACAACGGAAAGAGTGAAGACATTGCAAAGTTGAAGGAAAAAGAACAACTGAGGAATTTCAACAATGAAGAAAGACTCAATTGAAGATTTTCAACTTTTGTTGGTGGCGTGACCCACCGTATAAGAATGATGATTTCAGACACTGCGTACAATTATCGTAGGGCTCTGAGAATCAAATTCTTTGTTAATTTCATTACACTTAGAGGGTTAGTCTTCATTGATTGAAGAAAAACCTTACTTCGTGTGTTGCACATCTAAGTCATCAATTTTGCATAAGTGTTAGGATGTGTGTCCTTTTCAAAGGACATTCGAAGATTCTAGGATATTTAGCTCACACCTCAACATGCTAAATCTCTTCTCATCCAATGGCTTTGTGAAGATATCGGCTAGCTGTTCTTCAGTCTTCACATGCTCAATTGAGATGTCGCCCTTCAACACATGATCACGAAGAAAATGATGACGAATATGAATGTGCTTTGTCTTTGACTGCTGGACATGGTTATGAGCAATCTTGATGGCACTCTCATTATCACAGTAGAGAGGCACATTCTTCATGTTGACGTTGTAGTCCTTGAGGGGTTGCATCATCCATAGCAATTGAGCACAACAAGAACCAGCAGCAATGTACTCAGCTTCAGCAGTGGACAGTGATACGCAGTTCTGTTTCTTCGAGGACCAATAGACCAAGGATCATCCGAGGAAATGGCATGTGCCTGATGTTGACTTGCGGTCCACACACCAGCATAGTCAGAGTCTGAATATCCGATGAGATCAAAAGCCGAGCCCTTGGGATACCATAATCCAAGTGTTGGTGTTTGAGCTAGATATCGACGAATATGCTTCACAGCCTTATGGTGTGATTCCTTCGGTGTAGCTTGAAATCGGGCACACATGCAAACACTAAGCATAATATTTGTCCTAGATGCACATAAATACAATAAAGAACCAATCATGGAGCGGGATACCTTCTGATTGAAGTTAATACCATTTTCATCAGTGCATAGATGGCCATTTGTGGGCATAGGGATTTTGACTCCTTTGCAATCTTGCATGCCGAATTTCCTCAGTACATCCTTGAGGTATTTCTCCTGAGATATGAATATGCCATTCCGCCGTTGAAGAATTTGAAGACCTAAGAAGAATTTCAATTCTCCCTCATAGACATTTGATATTCTTAACTCATCATATAGGCAAATTCATCACTGTAACGTTGGTCAGTATAGCTGAAAATGATATCATCAACATATATTTGGCACACAAACAATTCACCATCATAAGATTTAGTGAAAAGAGTTGGGTCAAGTGAACCGGGTTTGAAGCCTTTCTTCATGAGGAATTCCTTCAAAGTCTCATACCACGCCCGAGGAGCCTGCTTGAGGCCATAGAGGGCCTTATTGAGTCTGAAGACTTTGTCAGGATGCTTTGGATCTTCAAAACCTGGGGGTTGAGCAACATATACTTCTTCCTCAAGCTTACCATTGAGGAATGCACTTTTCACATACATTTGATATAAGATGATATCATGATGGTTAGCATAAGCAATTAATATGTGAATAGCCTCAAGTCTAGCAATAGGTGCAAAAGTTTCATCGAAATCAATTCCTTTAACCTTTGTGTAGCCTTGAGCTACAAGTCGTGCTTAATTCCTCACCACAAGGCCATTTTCATCTTGCTTGTTGTGGTAGATCCAGTTTGTGCCAATGATATTGTGCTTGTGAGGATCTGGACGTTTGACCAGTTCCCAGACGTTGGTGAGCTTGAATTGATGTAATTCCTCTTGCATAGCTTGAATCTACTCAGGCTCCACAAATGCTTCATATACCTTAGTGGGCTCTGTGAGAGAGACGAAAGCAAAGTGCCCACAAAAGTTAGATAAATGTGAAGCTCTTGAGCATGTGAGAAGACCTGGAATGTTTATCTTGCTGATGATTCTCTCAATCTGCACTTCATTTGCAACACGAGGATGAGCTGGTTGTCATTGAGGAAGTTGATCAGCATTTTCTTCAGCGCCATTTTTATCAAGTGCATCAGCATGACGTTCTTCATGTTCTGGAATGACTTCTTCAGTAGATTCTTCGGTAGGAATGACATCCTCAGTAGCCTTGAACTTGATGGATTCCTCAGGTGATTTTTCATCTAGCACAGGAGGTAGGTGCTCTCTTTGCGAGCCATTAGTTTCATCGAACTGCACATCTATAGTTTCAACAACGTTGTGGTGATAGGTGTTGAAGACTCTGTAGGCGTGCGAGTCCTTACCATAACCAAGCATAAAACCTTCATGTGCTTTTGGTGCAAATTTGGAACTGTGACGAGGATCTCTAATCCAGCATTTAGCACCGAAGACTTTGAAATAACTCACATTGGGTTTCTTGTGAGTGAGGAGTTCATATGCAGTCTTCTTGAAGAATTTGTGAAGATATGCCCTGTTGATGATGTGGCATGCAATATCAATTGCCTCAGGCCAGAAGCGAGAAGGCGTCTTGTACTCATCAAGCATAGTGTGGGCCATCTCAACAAGAGTCATGTTCTTGCGCTCCACAACACCATTCTATTGAGGAGTATAAGGAGCAGATAACTCATGAGTAATACCAAGTTCATCAAGATAGTCATCAAGACCAGTGTTCTTGAACTCAGTTCCATTGTCAGTACTGATGTGCTTGATCTTCACACCAAAGTTGGTTGAAGCCCTCGAGGAAAATCGTTTGAAGACTTCCTGCACTTTAGTTTTGTAAGTGATGATATGCACCCATGTATATCGAGAATAATCATCAACAATGACAAAGCCATATAAAGATGCATCATTAGTAAATGTGGCATAGTGAGTAGGGCCAAAGAGATCCATGTGAAGCAACTCAAATGGACGAGTGGTAGTCATGATGGTGTTTGAGGGATGCTTGACCTTGGTCATCTTTCCGGCTTCACAAGCTCCACACAAATGTTCCTTGAGGAATTTGAGACGCTCGATGCCAATGACATGCTTATTCTTCGCGAGCGTGTGCAAGTTCCTCATCCCAGCATGACCAAGTCATCGATGCCATAGCTAGCCTTCTGAAGCTTTTGCAAGTAAACATGTATCAGGTTGTGGTCCTGTAGAGAAATCAACAATATACAAATCTCCTCTCCTAAAGCCTTCGAAGACTTTGGAATTGTCAGCTTCCATGATCATAACAGAATGATACTTGCCAAAGACAACAACCATATCAAGATCACAAAGCATTGAGACACACATGAGGTTGAACCCTAAGGACACGATAAGCATGACTTTGTCCATGTGTTGATCCTTTGGGATTGCAACCTTCCCTAGACCCAATACCTTGCTTTTGCCTTTGTCAGCGTAGGTGATATGCTTCAGATGTGATGGAGATAAAGCAGAGTCCATCAATAAGCTCCTGTCACCAGTCATGTGATTTGTACATACACTATCGAGGACCCACTCAGTGGCTTTGGGTTGATCATCCTGCAGATGAATTAGTGCAGCTTACAAACTCATATACTTCATCAGTGAAGAATATGACATCAAATTCTTCAGATCAATTCCGTCAAGCAAGAGAACAGATAGAGTAGTATGAGGACGAGAGAAATGAAAATTCATTTCTTCATGACTAGCTTGCGTCCTTTGAAGCATATTCAGGTCTCCAGCAAATTCTTCAGACATTTATGTTCGTCTGGAGACCTAACCCTGCATAAGAGATTAGTTCTTTTTCTTCACCACCACATCTGAAGGGGTGGCAAAGAGTTCATCATTCTGCGAGCTCCATAAGAGAAAGGTGGCATAGATGCCAATCCACTTCGTTTCACATAAGAGGGGTTAGGGTAAGCATAAGAGTAAGCAGAGAAATTCTTCGAGGATTTATGAACATAATAATTTGAAGAATAATGCACGTATCCATAATCCTTAGATCTTCCCTACGAAATAGAAGGGTTAGTATGATGATGTTCATATGAGGAATTTGATCCACATGAGGAATTTGGTCCGTATGAGGACTTGGATCCATATGAAGAATTTGGTCCATATGAAGAGTTCGATCTGGGGTTCCTATTCTTCACAGGTGGTGTAATGATGACATTCAACTGAAGATTTTCAAGGCACCTTTTGGGAACCCAGATATTCTTCATAGGGGAACCGTTCCTGCAGTTAGTGCAAACATATCTAGCAAATACTTCACCATTCTGATTTTTGAACAGTTTATAGTTGAAGTCAAATGACTCATTAGAAGAATATGAAGATTCACATGTGAAGCCAGATAAACTAGATGGATCCACTAAAGGTCCCTTTCCAGCAACCCATGAGGTTTTGGGATACTGCCCAGGTTTCTAGTAGGTCCCATCAGCATTGAGTTTCCTCTCAAAGGCAATACCCTCTTTCCCAGGGTTCCTGTTTGAAAGTGCGTTATATCGACTAGAGGGGGTGAATATGCGATTTTTATGAAATTCTTCAATGAGGAATTTGCCGGTGAGGAAATTCCTTAGCGAAGAACTACTAGCAGTGGAATAAGTACTCAAAAGTGAACATAACAGAACACAAGCATAGTCATCATGATGAAATGAAGACAGGCACAGAGTACAGGAAGCGTAAGCACAGGATAACACAGGATGAAGACAAACAGACTGAAGAAATTGAACTGGGGAAATTGAGAAGGTCTTCAATCAAAGTCTTCAAACACAGATATGAACAAACACACAACACAGTTATGAGGATATGAAAGAGTTGAGGAAATAGAACCAGTAAGATTAGTGAAGATAATGATTTGGTAGACCAGTTCCAACTGCTGTCTCAGTTGTACGTCTGGTTGGAGCGGCTGAGTATTTAAACTCGAGGACACACAGTCCCGGACACCCAGTCCTGAACACGCAGCTTAGGACACCAAGTCCTCACCGTATTCTCCTTGAGCTATGGTCACACAGACCTCGCCCAATCACTCGTGGTAAGTCTTCATGTGACTTCCGAACCTTCACAAACTTGGTCACTCGGCGATCCACAATTCCTCTTGGATGCTCTAGACCATGACGCCTTACCGTCTGGAAGAAGCACAGTATTCAAAGGTAATAAGTGTCGGATCCATGCAGGATCAATCTCTTCAGTGATGCTCAATCACTTGGGGTTTGTAGGTGTTTGGGTTTGGGTTTTTCCTCACTTGATGATTTTCGCTCAAAGCCCTCGGAGGATGAGTTGCTCTGAAATGACAAGTGTCATTTTCTCTCGGAGCAGCCAACCAGCTAGTGGTTGTAGGGGGCGGCTATTTATAGCCTAGGGAGCAGCCCGACATGATAAGACATAAATGCCCTTCAATGATATGACCGTTAGGTGGATAGATATTTTGGGACAGCTGGCGCATAGCACAGCAACGGTCGGAATTTTGAGTAGCAAAATCCTCTGGGCTATCATGTTCCTCACTGTGTAGGAAATCCGCACTGGCGAATTCCTAACTCCTCAGTCAGAACAAATTCCTCAGAGACCAGAAGAACTTCGTCTCTGTCACTGAAGAATATGTCTGGACTGTATGAGATTTCCAATGGCTTCACTCGAAGGGATTGGTAAGTGTAGGATTTTGAGTTGAGCATCACATGGATATTTTTCCTTAGTATTTCCTCGACCTCCTTTAACAGTACGGTGTTTCCTATGACTCAAGAAAGAGAAAATGAAACTACGAAAACAAAAGTCTTCACACTTCATGTTCCTCGAATGAATACCAAGTCTTCATGGTCACACCAATTTCTTCACTTTCAAAGTCTTCAGAAAGCTTCAGAAATCTAAAGTATTCAGTCGAAGAATTTCATTTTTAGGGGTCGACTTTCTCTATAAGTATCAAACTCCTCATAGACTTATAGACCTGCGTGCACTCACAGACACTTCAGTCCCTTAACCTATAAGTCTTCAATACACCAAAATCACTAAGGGGCACTAGATGCACTTACAATCTCCCCCTTTTTGGTTATTGATGACAATATAGGTTAAGTTTTCAACGGGGATAAACATATGAAGTGTAAATACTGATATTGAGGAATTTGATTGCAAGATATAGAAGAAATCTCCTGAAGATGTGCATAGTGAGGAATTTGCTTTTGAAGCAATGCACACTTGAAGAGTTGAATCATGGAGATCTCCCCCTATATCTTGTAATTCATACACGCATTCGACATATAACAGTGAAGAATTTGAAATGCATGATGAAATATGGTGACTGATGTAATTCAGCATGCGTGCATTAGCATTTATGAGGAATAAGCATGTAGAAAAACATATCAAAAGTATCAGAGCACCATCGGGTTTAAGTTTACAACTCGATCCAATAAAGTCTCAGAAGAACGAGAGTTGTAACTTAAAACAATGCCCATATAGAAAGACCCGCTTGAAGACTAACTCAAAATCCCCCCCCCCTTGTCATCAAATGACCAAAAGGATCGAATATGAGGACTAATGCCCCTGAAGAATATCAAGTTGATGAAGGAGCGCCAGCATTGTTGGGGTCGTTTGTCGTAGTAGGGCCTGCCGCAGTGTCGTCCAAGTCTTCATTCTCGTCAGTGTCGCGCAATGAAGAATATGAACTGGCCACCAACGAGGGAACCTTGACCTTCTTGAATTTCTTCGGTGGAGGTGCAGACCAGTCAAAATCTTCCTTGAGACCCATTTTCTTCAGATCTTCTTCACCATACAGATATGACAGTATTGCCCAGGTGCGACCGAGGACTTCATGGAGGTAGTAATGGTTTTTCTTCACTTGATTGCGTGTAGCAGTCATGTTGTGAAGAAATGAACCAAACTGACGCTTAACCCATTTATGATTTCGATCCACCTTCTGGTGAAGACTAAGCAGAAGCTCATGATCTGTCATCACATGAGGAGCAGTGGCTTGAGGAGTAGACTTGGGTGCATTGGCAGAGTCATGTGTGGCAGAGTCATCATTGGTGGAATAAGAGGCAGCTTTGCAAAACTGTTCATCCAATGGATGAATGCCTTCATCTATAACAGCTGGTGCCTTGCCCTTTTCATCAACTGAGGAATAGGTCTGCTTGAGGACTTCAATTGGGGGCAAGTAGCTGAGGTGATTCTGAAAATCAGCTTTGTAGTTGAGTGAAGACCTTGTCCTGAGGAATCTCATAATCCAAGGTGCATAAGGCTTCAGCTCAAACGGAGACAGTGCAACATTTGCCAGAGTCTTCATGAAGAAATCATGATGATTGATAGGAATGCCATGAACGATATTGAATACCAGATTCTTCATGATGCCAACAATTTCCTCATCAGATGAGTCATGCCCTTTGATAGGACTCATTGTCCTCGTAAGAATACGATAGACAGTTCTGGGCACATAAAGTAATTCCTTCACGAGGAATTTGGTTCGTGGGGCCTGACATGGCTTCAAAGGTTTCATCAGAACCTGCGTGTAGTGATTTGTAAGCTCAGGTTCACTGTAGATGCAACGAGCTTCTTCAAGGGGATGACTGAGTGGTAAGGCACGAAGCAATTCAGTAGCTGGTGTTGTGTAGTGAGTGTTCTCAGACATCCAGTCCAGCACCCATGGATTCACATCTTCAGAATCTCCTGTGATGTGCAGCGTCGCATAAAATTGAAGAATCAGTTCTTCATTCCAATCACAGATGTCAGAGCAAAAGTTTAACAGTCCAGCATCGTGAAGAACACTAAGGACTGGCACGAAGCACGGCGGAGATTCCATATCCACGTGAGGAATGTGCTCATGGTAGAAGATTTTCTCTTTGTTGAACAGCACTAAGGAATATAAATTTGCTTGACTAGCAATCCAGAAACGCCTCTTCCTTATACGAGCAGAATCATATGGGTTGTAGTCTTCGAAGAATACGTGCTCGCCGAAGAAATCATCAGCCTTGAACTTTTGCTTGCGTGAGAATGGATCCTTTGGCTTGGGCAGAGGAGTGTTAGTGAGTTGCATCACGACCTCAGGAATCACAATCTCAGGTTCTTCAGGCTGAGGAATTTCTGGTTCCTCTTCAGTGGCAGTCTATGTCTTCAGATGTTCAGCAGTAGCAGTTTCTTTAGCACTAGAGGCTGGAATTTTCTCACGTACAGATGAAGTGGGGTGAGTTTCTTCAGAGCCCATTTGAACAGTTTGTGCAGGGGACTAAGGTATTTGCTGCAACAGTGTGAACATTGGAGAGTTTGGATGCTGACTTCCCAGAATTCATCACTCATCACTGGTGTGGAGCAGCCAACGTCCACATCTTCATCTTCCATTTCTTCAACGCCAGCCTCTTCAGCTGTGAACTGAGGCATAGGCGAGGAGATAACAGGTGTTGAAGGGATCGTATCCACTTCAATTTCTTTATCAATCTGCTCTGTCGAAGCAGCAGAATGATTTTCTTCATCAGATCCGCTTGGGATCTCATATTCTTCATCGAAAGGAACAAGGTCCTTTGATGGCATGGTAGAGAGAGGAATAGCATCAATGGGATTTTCAAACGAGCTGGTCAAAGGCTTCATCTTCTTCGGAGCTGAAGAATCTGAAGTAGCTGATGCTTTCCTTTTCTTCACTGCTGCACGCTCTGCAGCCTTGGTCTTCTTCACATCTGATGCACATGGAAGGATCGAAGTTGGTGTTGGCGCAGGAGGAGCAAAGGAATCTGTTTGATTTTCTTCAGGCACAACTGATGCAGTTCCCTGATTTCTTCCGTTTCTTCAGGCGCACCACTAGTGGATGCCCTGGCAATTTCTTTAGCGGCTGGAATGCAGTCATCAGCCCTAGAACTCACATTTTCTTTAGCAGCCTGATTTTCATCAGCGGTGCTCGCATGTTCTTCAGTCGGCTAAGCAGATGCTTCAGCCTGAGAAATTTCCTGTTGCGTTGGGGCAGCAACATTGGAAGTGAAGTTATCAGCAAGTCTTACAAAATGAACCTTGGCTCCAAGCAAATGAGCGCGGTATGCGTCAAATTCATCACTGAGCTTCTTGATCTCAGTTTGAACAGCGACAAGTTCTTCAGTTGTCATAGAGACAACGTTTTTCTTCAGATAGCGCTCCTTCTTGTACTGCGCTTTCTTGATCTTCCTGGCCTTCTCAAATTTCCATTTTTCTGCTTGAATGAAGTGGGTCAGCATGTGACTTTGGCTAGGAGTCAGCTTGAAATCAGGCATGGGAGTGTTAGGGTCCTTGTGCCAAACATCAATGTATTCGAGGATCAACTTGGGGTCCAAAAGCAGTGGAACATATGTTCCCTTGGCTCTAGCGGCCCTGACTTGCCTATCTCTGATGATTTCAGCAAGTTCATCATCATCAGCTTCGTCTTCTTCAAACGGCACTTGGAAGGCGACCTGCTTCTTCTGAGGACTAGGGCGAGGACCTCGTCCAGCAGTGGCCTTTGTCTTCAGTAGAGAGGGTCCCGTTGAGGAATTTGGTGCACCTGAGGAACTAGTTGAAGCTCCTGAGGCAATTGAGAAGCATGTGGTCCTTTGACACGTGGCAAGATGCACAGGTGCAGAGGACTTTGTCGGAGCGGACGAAGACTTTGGCGGAGGAGCTGAGGACTTCGGAGGAGCAGGAGCAGCATGAGGAATTGGCCGTGAGGGCTTTGAGGATTCTGGCCGTGAGGGCATTGCTGAGGAACTTGGCCTTGAGGGTACTGTTGGTGAAGCACTTGGCTTGCGCGCAGGCTTCTTTGACATAGCCTTCTTCGGCTTGACAGCAGAGGCCTCAGCAGAGGCAGCAGCAGCAGTAGAGTCTTCATTGAATTTCCTCACTGCTTCTCTGGCTTGCTTAGCCAACTTGGCTTGGCGCTTGGCCCATTCATCAGGATAGTCCTCACCGCGCTTGAGGCTGGTGGGATCTGCTATTTGGCCAGGTGCCAATGGAGGTCTTGGGCATGGAGGATTGAGTGCGAATTTCTTCATGTACTTGGGAGTAACATACTTGTACTCCCTCCACTCTCTTTCCCATCTCCTTTCTATCCTCTGTATGCGCACCTTGCGCTGATTTTTATCCTCTTTTCCAAACTTGGCCTCATCAGGAGTGCAGTAATCCTTGTATATGTCATCAGGGATTTCAAATGTTGTGTTGACCTCAGCCCTCTTTCCTCCTTTCTGTGGCTTCTTACCGTCAGCCATTTTCTTCAATTAAGGAATTTGAACAATTGAATTCTCTGAAGAAGTATGCAACTTTTCTTCGAGGAACGCTGCAAATGAGTTAAGTTGATGAGAACCTAGTGATTCAGCAGTTGACATGAGTACCTGTGAACAGAGTATAGTTGCGATGAATTTGGAGAGGTCATATGCGTTCTCAGAAGGTTTTATAAAGAACAAGTTTGAGGAATTTGACCAGATGAGTCTTGAAGAATTTCACTAAGCATTCTTTGTCTTAGGTTCCAGAGATGAGATGTGTAGATCAAAAATCCACACATTTGAGGAATCTTGAAGAAAAACATAGCTTAGAGAAACGAATCAAGAACAGATGATATGACAGGTGTTTTAGTGTGTGAAGATATGAAGAAAGACACCTTTGAAGATTTTGTAGATAATCATTCGAATCAACGAGTACAGTAAAAGTAACTTTTAATTACCCTGGATGAAGAACACGACGAACAGTGAGGTGGAGAGGTGAAGTTCGTCTGTGTAGATCTTCCACGCCCTAACTCGGCGGAGGAAGACGGCTACAGCGGCGGCGGAGTGAAGATTTCCGCGGCCGGCGCGAGTACGGCGGTGATGAGGTCGAGGCAGTGAAGCTCTTCCTCACCGGCGACGATGAAGTAGCGGTAGCGCTAGGGTTTGAGAAGCTCGAGCTGCAGAGAGGTCGAGCGGAGTAAAAGAAGTGAGGAAGGGGAAGAGGGGTATTTATAGCCACGGTGAAAAACTGTTCGCCCGAATAAATTGGACGAACGTGCCCCTGACCCTTCTCATTCGCTTGACATGTGTCACCCACGTACTGAGAGGTGGAGATCGTGTGTGATTGTGGGTGAAAGGATAAGTGTATCGATGGATGCGGAACGGTTTGAGCGGCAAAGCCGAAAATTTAGATAAGATAGGTTTTAAAGTTCCGTTCGCAATTTCTTCAGCTGACAAGGACACAGTGAAGATTTTGAACGAGTTTCAAATAGAACGCACATGAAGAATTTGTGAACAGATTGGGTTGAGTATAGCATAGAGGGGGAAAGGGTCCGATCACATTCACTTAGCAGAAAAAACCAACTTGAAGAATTAGCAATAAGTGAATGTTGTAGAGGACATAAACTCATATATATATATAGCTAATGAAGAAAAACGACGAAAACAGTGAAGACAATGCAAAGTTGAAGAATATGAACAACTGAGGAAATTCAACTTTTGGTGGTGGCGTGACCCACCGTATAAAAATGATGATTTCAGACACCGCATACAATTATCTTAGGGTTATGAGAATCAATTCTTCGTTAATCTCTTCACACTTAGAGTGTTATTCTTCATTGATTGAAGAAAAACGTTTCTTCATGTGTTGCACATCTAAGTCGTCAATTTCGCATAAGTGTTAGGAAGAGTGTCCTTTTCAAAGAAAATTCGAAGATTCTAGGATATTTAGCTCACACCGCAACTTGCTAAATCTCTTCTCATCCAAGGGCTTTGTGAAGATATCGGCTAGCTGTTCTTCAGTCTTCACATGCTCAATAGAAATGTCGCCCTTCAACACATGATCACGAAGAAAATGATGACGAATCTGAATGTGCTTAGTCTTCGAGTGCTCAACTGGGTTGTGAGCAATCTTGATGGCACTATCATTGTCACAGAAGGGAGGCACATTCTTCATGTTGACGCCTGGTCCTTGAGAGTTTGCTTCATCCATAGAAATTGAGCACAGCAAGAACCAGCAGCAATGTACTCAGCTTCAGCAGTAGATAGTGATATGCAATTATGTTTCTTCGAGGACCAACAGACTAAAGATCATCCGAGGAAATGACATGTACCAGATGTTGACTTGCGGTCCACAGAATCACCAGCATAGTCAGAGTCAGAATATCCAATGAGATCAAAAGCCGAGCCTTTGGGGTACCATAATCCAATTGTTGGTGTGTGAGCTAGATATCGAAGAATATGCTTCACAGCCTTATGGTGTGATTCCTTCGGTGTAGCTTGAAATCGGGCACACATGCAAACACTAAGCATTATGTCTGGCCTAGACGCACATAAGTACAATAAAGAGCCAATCATGGAGCGGTATACCTTATGATCGAAGTTGATACCATTTTCATCAGTGCACAGATGGCCATTTGTGGGCATAGGAATTTTGACGCCTTTGCAATCTTGCATGCCGAATTTCCTCAGTACATCCTTGAGGTATTTCTCCTGAGATATGAATATGCCATTTAGTTGTTGACGAATTTGAAGACCTAAGAAGAATTTCAACTCTTCCATCTTAGACATTTGATATTCTTCACTCATCATATAGGAAAATTCATCACTATAATGATGGTCAGTACAGCCAAAGATAATATCATCAACATATATTTGGCACACAAACAACTCACCATCATAAGATTTAGTGAAAAGAGTAGGGTCGAGTGAACCGGGTTTGAAGCCTTTTTCATGAAGAATTCCTTCAAGGTGTCATACCACGCCCGTGGGGCCTGCTTGAGGCCATAGAGGGCCTTGTTGAGTCTGAAGACTTTGTCAGGATTCTTTGGATCTTCAAAACCTGGGGGTTGAGCAACATATACTTCTTCCTCAAGCTTACCATTGAGGAATGCACTTTTCACATCCATTTGATATAAAGTGATATCATGATGGTTAGCATAAGCAAGTAATATGCGAATAGCCTCAAGTCTAGCAATAGGTGCAAAAGTTTCATCGAAATCAATTCCTTCAACCTATGTGTAGCCTTGAGCTACGAGTCGTTCCTTATTCCTCACCACAAGGCCATTTTCATCTTGCTTGTTGCGGTAGATCCACTTTGTGCCAATGATATTGCGCTTGCGAGGATCTGGACGTTTGACCAGTTTCGAGACATTGTTGAGCTCAAACTGATGTAAGTCTTCTTGCATGGCCTGAATCCACTCAGGCTCCAGAAATGCTTCATCTACCTTAGTGGGCTCTGTGATAGAGACAAAAGCATAGTGCCCACAAAAGTTAGATAAATGCCAAGCTTTTGAGCGTGTGAGAGGACCTGGCACTTTGATGTCATTGATGATCTTTTCAACTTGCACTTCTTTTGCAATGCGAGGATGAGCTGGTTGTCATTGAGGAATTTGATCAGCATTCTCCTCAGCACCATTTTCTTCAATATTTTCATCAGGTGCATTAGCTCGACGTTCTTCGTGTTCTGGAATGAATTCTTCAGCTGATTCTTCAGTAGGAATGACATCCTCAGTAGCCTTGGACTTGATAGTTTCCTCAGGTGCTGGTTCATCTATCACAGTACGTAGGTGCTCTCTTTGCGAGCCATTAGTTTCATCGAACCGCACATCTACAGTTTCAACAACCTTGTGAAGAACGTTGTTGAAGACTCTGTAGGTGTACGAGTCCTTTCCGTAACCAAGCATAAAACCTTCATGTGCTTTCGGTGCAAATTTTGAGTTGTGATGAGGATCTCTAATCCAACATTTAGCACCGAAGACTTTGAAATAACTTACATTGGGTTTCTTATCATTGAGGAGTTCATTGGCAGTCTTCTTGAAGAATTTGTGAAGATATACTCTGTTGATGATGTGGCATGCAGTACCAATTGCCTCAATCCAGAACCGACGAGGCATTTTGTATTCATCAAGCATAGTGCGAGCCATCTCAGCAAGTGTCCTGTTCTTGTGCTGCACGACGCCGTTCTGCTGAGGAGTGTAAGGAGCACATAACTCATGAGTAATACCAAGTTCATCAAGATAGTCATCTAGACCAGAATTCTTGAACTCGGTTCCATTGTCACTTCTGATGTGCTTGATCTTCACACCAAAGTTGGTTGAAGCCCTCAAGGAAAATCGTTTGAAGACTTCCTGCACTTCATGTTTGTAACTAACAATGTGTACCCATGTGTATCGAGAGTAATCATCAACAATAACAAAGCCATATTGAGATGCATCATTTGAAACAGCAGAATAATGATTAGGACCAAAGAGATCCATGTGAAGCAATTCAAATGGACGAGTGGTGGTCATGATAGTCTTTGCTGGATGCTTAGCCTTTGTCATCTTCCCAGCTTCACAGGCTCCGCATAGGTGATCCTTGAGGAATTTGACATTCTCAATGCCGTTGACATGCTTATTCTTCACAAGCATGTGCAAATTCCTCATGCCTACATGACCAAGTCGTCGATGCCAGAGCCAGCCTTCTGAAGCTTTTGCAAGTAGGCACACGGCTGGTTGTGGTCCTATAGAGAAATCAACAATATACAGGTCTCCTCTCCTAAAGCCTTCGAAGACTTTGGAATTGTCAGCTTCCAAAACCACAACACAACGGTACTTGCCAAAGACAACAACCATATCAAGATCACAAAGCATTGAGACAGACATAAGGTTGTATCCTAAGGACTCAACAAGCATGACTTTGTCCATGTGTCGATCCTTTGTGATCGCAACCTTACCTAGACCCAATTCCTGACTTTTGCCTTTGTCGGCAAAGATGACATGCTTCAGATGCGACGGAGATAATGGAGCATCCATCAATAGATTCTTGTCACCAGTCATGTGATTTGTACATCCACTATCGAGGACCCACTCAGTAGCTTTGGGTTGATCATCCTGCAGATGAATTAGTGCAGCTTACAAACTCATATACTTCATCAGTGAAGAATATGACATCAATCCATCAGATAAATTTCATCAAGGAAAAGAACAGATAAAGCAGTATGAGGACGTGAGAAATGAAAGTTCATTTCTTCATGATTAGCTTGCGTCCTTTCAGGCATGCTCAGGTCTCCAGCAAATTCTTCAGACGATTACGTACGTCTGGAGACCTGACCCTGCAGAAGAGATTAGTTATTTTTCTTCACCACCCACATCTGAAGGGGTGGCAAAGAGTTCATCATTCTGTGAGCTCCATACAAGAAGGATGGCATAGAAGCCAGTCCATTTCGTTTCACATAAGAGGGGTTAGAGTAAGCATAAGAGTAAGCAGAGAAATTCTTCGAGGACTTATGGACATAATGATTTGAAGAATAATGCACATATCCATAGTCCTTAGATCTTCCCTGCGAAACAGACGGGTTAGCACGATGATGTTCATATGAGGACTTTGATCCTTTTGAGGAATATGATCCCTGTGAAGAATTTGGTCCATATGAAGAATTTGATCTGGGGTTCCTATTCTTCACAGGTGGCGTCATGATGACATTCACCTGAAGATTTTCAAGGCATCTTTTGGGAACCCAGATTTTCTTCATAGGGGGACCGTTCCTGCAGTTAGTGCCAACATATCTAGCAAATACTTCACCATTCTGATTTTTGAACAGTTTATAGTTGGAGTCAAATGACTCATCATCAGAACAAGGAGATTCACATGCAAATCCAGATAAATTAGATGGATCAACTAGAGGTCTCTTTGCATCAACCCATGTAGTTTTGGGGTACTGCTCAGGCTTCCAATATGTCCCATCGGCATTAAGTTTCCTCTCAAAGGAAATACCCTCTTTCCTAGGGTTCCTGTCGAGGATCTGCTTTTTGAGCACATCACAAAGAGTCTGATGCCCTTTGAGGCTTTTGTACATGCCTGTCATGTACAATTGCTTCAGCCCTGCATCATCAGTGATACTAGCAGTGTCCTCAGATGAGGAATTAGTGATAGCAGAGGCATGTGAAGAATTTGAAACATTAGCAGCATTTGAACATTCAGGTGAAGAATTAGCAGATTCACGTTCAATGCATTTCAAACATGGAGGGACAAATTCTTCCTGAGAAGCGCTGATTTGTTGAGCAAGTAATGAATTGCGCTCCTTCTGAAGATCTTCATAACTGACTCTTAGCTTCTAAATGTCTTGCTTTCTTTGAAGAAATTCATAAGAAAGCTTCTCATGATCAGATAAGAGAGTGTTATGATGACCTTGAAGATTGTCAATCCTAGTCTGAAGTCTCTGAAGATTTTCAGTCAAGGCTTTAGTGCGATCCATTTCTTCACCCAACATATCATCGCTCTTATTTAGCATGTAATGAACTTTTTCCAAAGCTCTTTGTTGTTTAGTGGAAAGGGAAGCAAGTTTGACATAGCTGGGTCCAAATTCATCACCACATTCATCATCACTAGACTCGGATAGGTAGCATTCAGTTACCTTAGCATCCTTTGCCATAAGGCATGATGCAGAAGATGATGATTCTGGTTTGAATGTCATCGCTTTGAGAGATTCCTTGAAGTCCTCAAACCAAGGATCATGACAGGTTCGATGACCTTCATAGACCTCAGAGAGACGGTCCCAGATAAGCTTCGCCTGATCGAGATGCATGATATTCCTGAACTGATTTTGAGACAGATAGGAGCAGATGACGTCCTTCGCCGTGAGGTTGATAAGAGTGTACTTGTGAATGTCATCTGCTTCTGCCCTCTTGCACAGATCGATCAGACCAATCTTAGTGACGGTCCACAGCTCGATGTTCATCGCCATGAGGTGCTTCTTCATCATGGCCTTCCACTTGGGATACTCGTGACCGTCAAAGATGGGGCACGCCACTTTCTTCATACCTACAGTCGACATAACTAAACTCCAGGCGGTTAAACCAAAATCACACAGAACAAGGGAGTACCTTGCTCTGATACCAATTGAAAGTGCGTTATATCGACTAGAGGGGGGTGAATAGGCGATTTTTATGAAATTCTTCACTGAGAATTTTCCGGTGAGGAAATTCCTTAGTGAAGAACTACTAGCAGCGGAATAAGTACTCAAAAGTAAACATAACAGAACACAAGCATAGTCATCATGATGAAATGAAGACAGGCACAGAGTACAGGAAGCGTAAGCACATGAACACAGGATGAAGACAAACAGACTGAAGAAATTAAACAGAGGAAATTGAGAAAGTCTTCAGTCAAAGTCTTCAAACACAGATATGAACAAACACACAACACAGTTATGAGAAATGAAAGAGTTGAGGAAATAGAACCAGTAAGCTTGGTGAAGACAATGATTTGGTAGACCAGTTCCAACTGTTGTCTCAGTTGTACGTCTGGTTGGAGCGGCTGAGTCTTTAAACTCGAGGACACACAATCCCGGACACCCAGTCCTGAACACACAGCTCAGGACACCAAGTCCTCACCGTATTCTCCTTGAGCTAAGGTCACACAGACCTCGCCCAATCACTCGTGGTAAGTCTTCAGGCGACTTCCGAACCTTCACAAACTTGGTCACTCGGCGCTCCACAATTCCTTTTGGATGCTCTAGACCATGATGCCTAACCGTATGGAAGAAGCACAGTCTCCAAAGGTAACAAGTGTCGGATCCACGCAGGATCAATCTCTTCAGTGATGCTCAATCACTTGGGGTTTGTAGGTGTTTGGGTTTGGGTTTTTCCTCACTTGATGACGGAGGATGGGTTGCTCTCAAATGACAACTGTCAGTTTCTCTCGGAGTAGCCAACCAGCTAGTGGTTGTAGGGGCGGCTATTTATAGCCTAGGGAGTAGCCCGACATGATAAGACATAAATGCCCTTCAATGATATTGACCGTTAGGTGGATAGATATTTTGGGACAGCTGGCGCATAGCACAGCAACGGTCGGAATTTTGAGTAGCAAAATCCTCAGGGCTATCATGTTCCTCACTATGTAGGCAATCCGCACTGGAGAATTCCTATCTCCTCAGTCAGAACAAATTCCTTAGAGACCAGAAGAACTTCGTCTCTGTCACTGAAGAATATGACTGGACTATATGAGATTTCCAATGGCTTCACTCGAAGGGATTGGTAGGTGTAGGATTTTGAGTTGGGCATCACATGGAAATTTTTCCTTAGTATTTCCTCGACCCCCTTTAACAGTACGGTGTTTCCTATGACTCAAGAAAGAGAAAATGAAACTACGAAAACAAAAGTCTTCACACTTCATGTTCCTCAAATGAATACCAAGTCTTCAAGGTCACACCAATTTCTTCATATTCAAAGTCTTCAGAAAGTCTTCAGAAATCCAAAGTTTTCAGTCAAAGAACTTCATTTTTAGGGGTCAACTTTCTCTGTAAATATCAAACTCCTCATAGACTTATAGACCTGTGTACACTCACAAACGCATTAGTACCTTAACCTATAAGTCTTCAATAGACCAAAATCACTAAGGGGCACTAGATGCACTTACACTGTTGAGGATCTGCTTCTTAAGCACATCACAAAGAGCCTGATGCCCTTTGAGGATTTTGTACATGCCTATCACATACAATTTCTTCAGTCCTGCATGGTCAGTGATACTAGCAGCATCCTCAGATGAGGAATTAGTGATAGCAGAGACAGTTGAAGAATTTGTAACATTAGAAGCATTTGACCATTCAGGTGAAGAATTAGCAGATTCGCGTTCAATGCACTTCAATCATGGAGGAATAAATTCTTCCTGAGCAGCACTAATTTGTTGAGCAAGTAATGAATCGGGCTCCTTCTGAAGATCTTCATAACTCACTCTTAACTGCTCAAGATCTTGCTTTCTTTGAAGAAAGTCATAAGAAAGCTTCTCATGATCAGATAAGAGAGTGTTATGATGACTCTGAAGATTGTCAAACTTGGACTGAAGTCTCTAAAGATTTTCAGTCAAAATTTTCGTGCGATCCATTTCTTCACCCAACATATCATCAATTTTGTATAGCATATTTTGAACCTTTTGAAGAGCCTTTTGTAGTTTCACAGCAGTCTTAGCAAGTTTAGAATAACTAGGCTTGAGATTTTCATCAGATTCATCCTCACTTGATTGAGAGGAGGGATATTTGAGTACCTTTGCACCTTTTGCCATGAAGCAATAGGTGGGAGCGTAGTCATCATCGCTGTCATCAGTGGTGTTGGGGAGGCCCTTTTCCTCAGAGTTGAAGATGGACTTGCTGACGAACGTGGTAACGAGGGCTAGGCTCGCCACACCAGAGTCTGACTCCTCAGATTCCTCCTCTTCCTCATTTTCCTTAGATTCAGCCTCAGAGTCCATTTCCTTGCCAATAAATGCCCGAGCCTTCTTGGAACTGCTCTTCTTGTGAGATGAAGACCTTGAAGGTTTTGATGAAGAGGACTTTGAAGATTTCTTCTTCTTCTTTGAATCATCAGAACTGTAGTCCTTGTACTTCTTCTTCTTTGATTCCTTTTCCCACTGAGGACAATCTTGAATGTAGTGACCGAGTTTCTTGCATTTGTGATAGAGTCTCTTCTTGTAATCACGGGATGAGGAATCTGATCTTAAGTCATCACTTCTCGAGGATTTTCGAAAACGACCACGTCTTAAGAACTTCTGGAATTTCCTTATGAGTATTGCTAGCTCCTGGCTCAGTTCTTCAAGATCACCAAGGCTGCTATCAAAATCTTCACCTTCAGATTCAGACACTGCCTTGGCCTTCAGAGCTCCTGATCTGCCATAGCTTGGTCCATAGAGGTCTCTCTTCTCAGCAAGCTGGAACTCATGAGTGTTTAGCCTCTCGAAGATATCAGCGGGATCAAGTGACTTATAGTCTCCCCGTTCTTGTATCATCAATGCCAGAGTATCAAATGAGGAATCAAGCGATCTCAGCAATTTCTTCACCACCTCATGGTCGGTGATGTCAGTGGCACCAAGTGCTTGAAGCTCATTTGAGATGTCAGTGAGGCGATCGAAGGTTTGCTGCACATTTTCATTGTCGAGTCTTTTGAAGCGGCTGAAGAGATTGTGAAGAACGTCAACTCGAGAGTCACACAGTGTTGAGACTCCTTCATTGACCTTGGACAGTCTGTCCTAGATAAGCTTTGCTATCTCCAAAGCACTCGCTATGTCATACTGCCCTTTGCTCAGATGGCCACATATGATATTCTTCGCTTGAGAGTCGAGTTGCTAGAATCTCTTCACATTAGCAGCGTTCATGGTACGAGTGACATAGGGAACACCATTTTCCACAACGTACCAGAGATCATTGTCAATTGCCTCAAGATGCATGCGCATCTTATTCTTCCAGTAGGGGTAGTCCATCCCATCGAAGGTAGGACACCCAGCATAAACCTTGATCATACATGTGGTCGACATAACTAAAACTCCACGCGGTTAAACCAAAATCACACAGAACAAGGGAGTACCTTGCTCTGATACCAATTGAAAGTGCGTTAAGTCGACTAGAGGGGGTGAATAAGCGATTTTTATGAATTCTTCACCGAGGAATTTCAGGGTGAGGAAATTCCTAAGAGAAGAACTACTTGCGGCGGAATAAGTACTCAGATGCAAACATAACAGAACATAAGCATGGTCATCATGATGAAATGAAAACAAGCATAGAGTACAGAAAGCATAAACACAGGATAAACAGGATGAAGACAAACAGACTGAAGAAATTCAACTGAGGAAATTGAGAAAATCTTCAGTCAAAGTCTTTGAATAGATATGAACAAGCACACAACACAGAAATGAGGAAATGGAAGGGTTGAGGAAATAGAACCAGTTAGCTCCGTGAAGACAATGATTTGGTAGACCAGTTTTAACTATTGTGACAGTTGTACGTCTGGTTAGGGCGGCTAGGTATTCAAACCTGAGGACACACAGTCCCGGACACCCAGTCCTGAACACGCAGTTCAGGACACTTAGTCCTCACCGTATTCCCCTTGAGCTAAGGTCACACAGACCTCGTCCAATCACTCGTGGTAAGTCTTCAGGTGACTTCCAAACCTTCACAGACTCGGTCACTTGGTGATCCACAATTCCTCTTGGATGCTCTAGACCATGACGCCTAACCGTCTGGAGGATGCACAGTCCTCAAAGGTAACAAGTGTCGGTTCCACACAGGAACAATCTCTCCGGTGATGCTCAATCACTTTGGGTTTGTAGGTGTTTGGGTTTGAGTTTTCCTCACTTGATGATTTTCGCTCAAAGTCCTCGGAGGATGGGATGCTCTCAAATGACAAGTGTCAGTTTCTCTCGGAGTAGCCAACCGGCTAGTGGTTGTAGGGGGTGGCTATTTATAGCCTAGGGAGTAGCCTGACATGATAAGACATAAATGCCCTTCAACGATATGACCATTAGGTGGGAAGATATTTTGGGACAGCTGACGCATAGCACAACAGCGGTCGGAAATTTGACTATCAAATTCCTCAGGGCTATCATGTTCTTCACTTGTAGGCAATCCGCACTGGCGAATACCTAACTCCTCAGTCGGAACAAATTCCTCAGAGACGAAAAGAACTTCGTCTCTGTCATTGAAGAAATTGACTGAACTGCATGAGATTTCCAATGGCTTCACTCGAAGGGATTGGTGGGTGTAGGATTTTGAGTTGAGCATCACTAGGAAACTTTTCCTTAGAATTTCCTCGACCCCCTTTAATAGTACGATGTTTCCTATGACTCAAGAAGGAGAAAAAGAAACTACCAAAACAAAATTCTTCACGCTTCATGTTCCTCGAATGAATACCAAGTCTTCACGGTCACACCAATTTCTTCACTTTCAAAGTCTTCAGAAAGTCTTCAGAAATCCAAAGTCATCAGTCGAAGAACTTCATTTTTAGGGGTCGACTTTCTGTGTAAATATCAAACTCCTCATAGACTTATAGACCTGTGTACACTCACAGATGCATCAGTCCCTTAACCTATAAGTCTTCAATACACCAAAATCACTAAGAGGCACTAGATGCACTTACAACTATGCCACATTTACTAATGCTGCATCTTTATATGGCTTTGTCATTGTTGATGATTATTCTCGATATACATGGGTGCATATCATCACTTACAAAACTGAAGTGCAGGAAGTCTTCAAACGATTTTCCTCGAGGGCTTCAACCAACTTCGGTGTGAAGATCAAGCACATCAGAAGTGACAATGGAACTGAGTTCAAGAACACCGGTCTCGATGACTATCATGATGAACTTGGTATTACTCATGAGTTATCTGCTCCCTATACTCCTCAGCAGAATGGCGTCGGGGAGCGCAAGAATAGGACTCTTGTTGAGATGGCCCGCACTATGCTTGATGAGTACAAGACGCCTCCTCGCTTCTGGCCTAAGGCAATTGATACTGCATGCCACATCATCAACAGGGTATATCTTCACAAATTCCTCAAGAAGACTGCATATGAACTCCTCACTTACAAGAAGCCAAATGTGAGTGATTTCAAAGTCTTCGGTGCTAAATGCTCGATTAGAGATCCTCATCACAGTTCTAAATTTGCATCGAAAGCACATGAAGGTTTTATGCTTGGTTATGGTAAGGACTCACACATCTACAGAGTCTTCAACACCTATCACCACAAGGTTGTTCAAACTGTAGATGTGCGGTTCGATGAGACTAATGGCTCGCAAAGAGAGCACCCTCTTCAGGGCTACTGAGGATGTCATTCCTACCGAAGAATCTGCCGAAGAAGTCATTCCAGAACATAAAGAACATCAGGTTGGTGCACCTGAAGAAAATGTTCTGAAGAAAATGTTGAGAAAATTCCTCATCATCAACCAGCTCATCCTACTGTCTCTAATGAAGTGCAGATTGGGAAAATCATCGACGACATCAATGCACCAGGTCCTCTCACACGCTCAAAAGCTTCACATTTATCTAACTTTTCTGGGCACTTTGCTTTCGTCTCTATCATAGAGCCAACTAAGGTAGATGAAGCATTTCCGGAGCCCGAGTGGATTCAAGCTATGCAAGAGGAATTACATCAGTTCGACCTCAACAACATCTGGGAACTTGTCAAGCAACCAGACCCTCGCAAGCACAATATCATCGGCACAAACTGGATCTACCGCAACAAGCAAGATGAAAATGTCCTTGTGGTGAGGAATAAGGCATGACTTGTAGCTCAAGGCTACACACAAGTTGAAGGAATTAATTTCGATGAAACTTTTGCACCTGTTGCTAGACTTGAAGCTATTCGCATATTACTTGCTTATGCTAACCATCATAATATCATCTTATATCAAATGGATGTGAAAAGTGCATTCCTCAATGGTAAGTTTGAGGAAGAAGTATATGTTGCTCAACCCCCAGGTTTTGAGGATCCAAAGCATCCCAACAAAGTCTTCAGACTCAATAAGGCCCTCTATGGCCTCAAGCAGGCCCCTCGGGCGTGGTATGATACTTTGAAGGAATTCCTCATGAAGAAAGGCTTCAAACCCGGTTCACTTGACCCAACTCTTTTCACCAAAGCTTATGATGATGAATTATTTGTGTGCAAAATATATGTTGATGATATCATCTTTGGTTGTACTGACCAACGTTACAGTGATGAATTTTCCTACATGATGAGTGAAGAATATCAAATGTCTATGATGGGAGAATTGAAATTCTTCTTAGGTCTTCAGATTCGTCAACAACGCAATGGCATATTCATATCTCAGGAAAAATACCTAAAGGATGTATTGAGGAAATTCGGCATACAAGATTGCAAAGCCGTCAAAATCTCTATGCCCACAAATGGCCATCTATGCACTGATGAAAATGGTATTGACTTCAATCAAAAGGTATACCGCTCCATGATCGGTTCTTTATTGTATTTATGTGCATCTAGGCCAGATATTATGCTTAGTGTTTGCATGTGTGCCCACTTTCAAGCTACACCGAAGGAATCACACCATAAGGTTGTGAAGCATATTCTTCAATATCTAGCTCACACTCCAACACTTGGATTATGGTATCCCAAGGGCTCGGCTTTTGATTTCATTGGATATTCAGACTCTGACTATGCTGGTGATTGTGTGGACCGCAGGTAAACATCAGGCACATGTTATTTCCTCGGACGATCCTTGGTCTGTTGGTCTTCAAAGAAACAGAACTTCATATCACTTTCTACTGCTGAAGTTGAGTACATTGTTGCTGGATCGTGTTGTGCTCAATTGCTATGGATGAAGCAAACTCTCAAGGACTATGGCATCAATGTGAAGAATGTGCCACTCTATTGTGACAATGAGAGTGCCATAAAGATTGCTCATAACCCAGTTCAACACTCGAAGACAAAGCACATTCAGCTCTGTCATCATTTTCTTCGTGATCATGTGTTGAAGGGCGACATCTCCATCGAGCACGTGAAGACTGAAGAACAACTAGCCGATATCTTCACAAAGCCCCTGGATGAGAAGATTTAGCAAGTTGCGGTGTGAGCTAAATATCTTAGAATCTTCGAATGTCCTTTGAAAAGGACACACATCCTAACACTTATGCAAAATTGATGACTTCGATGTGCAACACACGAAGTAACATTTTTCTTCAATCAATGAATACTAACCCTCTAAGTGTGCAGAAATTAATGAAGAATTTGATTCTCAGAGCCCTACGACAATTGTATGCGGCGTCTGAAATCATCATTCTTATACGGTGGGTCATGTCACCAACAAAAGTTGAAAATCTTCAATTTGAGTTTTTCTTCATTTTTGAAATTCCTCAGTTGTTCAAATTCTTCAACTTTGCAAGTCTTCACTGTTTCCATCGTTTTTCTTCATTGGCTATATACATATATGAGTTTATGTCCTCTACAGTATTCACTTATTGCTATTTCTTCAAGGTGCTTCTTCTGCTAAGTGAATGTGATCGGACCCTTCCCCCTCTATGCTAAACGCAACCTAGTATGTTCACAAATTCTTCATGTGTGTTCTATTTGAAACCCGTTCAAAATCTTCACTATGTCCATGTCAGCTGAAGAATTTGCGAACGAAACATTAAAAAAATTCATATCTGAATTTTCGGCTTTTACCGCTCAAACCGTTCCACATTCCACGATAATACTTATCTATTCACCCATCTCACATGATATCCACCTCACAGTACGTGGGTGACACATGTAGCACAGATGAGAAAGGTCAGGGGCACGTTCGTCCATTTTCCTCGGACGAGCAATTTTTCACCGTGGCTATAAATACCCCTTCCCTTCCTCAGTCTGTTTTTACTCCGCTCGACCTCACTCCCTCGCTCGAGCTCTCAAAACCTAGCGCCGCCACTACTTCATCATCGCCGGTGAGGAAGAGCTTCGCTGCCTCGACCTCATCGCCGTCGTACTCACGCCGGCCGCAGATTTCTTCACTCCGCCGTCGCCGTAGCTGTCTTCCTCTGCCGAGTTAGGGCGTGGAAGATCTGGGCTGACGAACTTCCAATCTACATTCCCAGTTCGTCGTGTTCTTCGTCAAGGGTAATTAAAAGTTACTTTTACTGCCCTTTATTGATTCCAGTGATTTCGTCAAAATCTTCAAAAGGTGTTTATTCTTTAATCTTCACACTCTAAACACCCACATAAGCATCTGTTCTTGATCTGTTTCCTAAGCCGTGTTTTTCTTCAATATTCCTCAATTGTGTGGATTTTCAATCTACACAACTCTAGAACCTAAGTCAAAGAACGCTTAGTGAAATTCCTCCAGACACATCTGGTCAAATTCCTCAAACTTGTTCTTTTTGCAAAAACTTCTGAGAACGCATATGACCTCTCCAAATTCTTCGCACCTATAGTCTGTTCACAGGTACACATGTCTGCTGCTGAATCAGTAGGTTCTCATCAACTTAACTCATTTGCAGTGTTCCTCGAAGAAAAATTGCATACCTCTTTAGGGAATTCAACTGTTCAAAATCCTCAGCTGAAGGAAATGGCTAATGGAAAGAAACCTCAGAAGGGAGGAAAGAAGCTGGAAGTCAACACAACTTTTGAGATCCCTGATGACATTTACAAGGAATATTGCACTCCTGATGAGGCCACACATGGAAAGGAGGACAAAAATCAGCGCAAGGTTCGCATACAAAGGATAGAGAGGAGATGAGCACAGGAATGGAGGGAGTACAGGTATGTAACTCCAAAGTACATGAAGAAATTTGCTCTTCACCCTCCTTGCCCAAGACCTCCACTGGCACCTGGCCAAGAAGCTGATCCCACCAGCCTCAAGCGCGGTGAGGACTATCCTGATGAATGGGCCAAGCGCCTAGCAAAACTAGCCAAAATGGCTAAAGAAGCAGTGAGGAAACTCAATGAAGACTCTGGTGCTGCCACTGCTAAGGCCTTTGCTACCAAGCCTGAGAAGGCCATGCCTAAGAAGCCCGCACATAAGCCAGGCACTTCTTCTTCAATGCCCTCACAGCCAAGCTCTTCTGCTAAGCCCTCATGGCAAATTCCTCAAGCTGCCCTAGTTCCTCAAGTTCCAAAGCCCTCAGCTCCTCCGACAAAGTCCTCAGCACCTATGCATCTCGCCTCATGCCAAAGGACCACAGGAAAATCTATTGCCTCAGGAGCCTCTGCAAGTTCTTCAGCTCATCTGCATTCCTCAACTGGCCCCACATTGTTGAAGACTAAGGCCATTGCTGGACAAGGCACTAGACTAAGTCCTCAAAAGAAGAGGTCTCCTTTCAGGTACCATCTTCTGATGACGAAGCTGATGATGATGAACTCACAGAAATCATCAGAGATAGACAACAAAGGGCTGCTAGAGCCAAAGGAAGTGAGGTTCCTCTCCTACTGGATCCAAAGTTGATACTTGAATACATTGATCTCTGGCACAAGGACCCCAATGCTCCTATGCTAGACTTCAAGATGACTTCTGGCCAAAGTCACATGTTGACCGCCTTCATAGGCGAAGAAAAATGGAAGTTTGAAAAGGCCAGGCAGCTGAAGAAAGTGCAGTACAAGAAAGAGAGCTATCTGAAGAAGAACGTTTTCATGATGACAATTGATGAACTTGTGGCTGTTCAAGCTGAGATGAAAAACCTCATTGATGAATTTGATGCCTACCATGCTGACTGGAAGGGAGCCAAAGTCAGATTTGTGAAATTGGCAAAGACATTCACCTCCAATGTTTCTACTCAAACGCACATTGAAATCCCTCGGGCTGAAGCATCTGCTCAGCCTACTGAAGAAAATGTCAGCACCGCTGATGACAATCAGGTTGCTGAAGAAAATGTGAGTATGAGGGCTGATGACTTCATTCCAGACGCTGATGACATTGCCAGGGTAACCACTAGTGTTGTGCCTAAAGAACAAGCCAGGCCAGCTGAGGCATCAACCGCTGAGTCTGAGGAATCTGAACAAACCAGGGCAACTGCATCAGTTGCGCCTAAAGAAATTGAACCTATTTCCTTTGTTCCTCCCGCACCAACAACAAGCTTAGTCCTACCTTCTGCATTAGAAGCGAAGAAAACTAAAGCTGCAGAGCGAGCGGCAGTGAAGAAAAGGAAATCATCTACTTCATCTCAGTCTTCAACTCCAAAGAAGATAAAGAAATTGACAAGCTCTTATGAGAATCCGATTGATGCTATTCCAGTTTCAAGCATGCCATCAAAGGAACTCGTTCCTTTTGGTGAAGATTATGACATCCCAAGCAGATCGGATGAAGACGTTCCTTCTACTGCATCTACAGAGTAGATGGACGAAGAAATTGAAGCGGTGATATCCCTTCAACTCCAATCATCTCATCGCCTTTGCCTCAGTTCACAGCTAAACAGGCAGGCGTTGAAGAACTGAATGAGGAACATGAAGATGTGGATATTGGGTGCTCCACTCCAGTCCTAAATGATGACTATTGGGATAGTTAGCACCCCAACTCTCCGCTCTTCACCCCACTCCAACAAATCCCTCATTCCACTATGCACACTGAAATTATTATGGGCTCTGAAGAACCTCGTGTTCCTGAAGCACCTCCACCCACTAGCGCTGATGAAAAATCTGCTGAAGAAAAGAAGAACTAGGCTGCAACTAAAACTAAAACTGAAATTCCTCATCATGTGGTTCCTCAGAACATGATTTCTGAGGCTATGAAGACTTTGACTGACACTCCTCAGCTCAAGCCAAAGAATCCCTTCTCCAAGAAGCAAAAATTCAAGGCTACTGACTTCTTCCATGAGAAGGTATTCTTCACATATTACAACCCATATGACTCTGCTCGTCTTAGAAGGAAGCGTTTCTGGACTGCCAGCCAAGCAAACTTCTATTCTTCACTACTTTTTGATAAGGACAAAGTCTTCGACCATGCGCATATTCCTCATGTGGACATGGAATCAATGTCTTGCTTCACGCCAGTCCTCAGTGTTCTTCACGATGTTGGGCTGCTCAACTTCTGCACTGATATATGTGATTGGAATGAAGAAGTAATTCTTCAGTTCTATGCAACGCTGCACATCACAGGAAATGTTGAAGATGTGAACTCTTGGGTATTGGACTGGATGACAGAGAATACTCACTACAAAGCACCGTCCTCTGAATTGCTTCATGCCCTGCATGTCAGTCCTCCCCTTGAAGGTGCACATTGTATATATCATCAACCTGAACTTACTGACCATTATATGCAAGTGTTGATGAAGCCGCTGAAGCCCGGTCAAGCCTGAAGGACCAAATTCCTCGTGAAGGAATTGCTGTATGTACCACGGACTGTATATCGCATCTTGTCCAAGACTCTGAGTCCTATCAAGGGCCACGACTCTAATGAAGAAGAGGTCGTTGGTATCATGAAGAATCTGCTATTCGACATCATTCATGGCATCCCTGTCAACTACCATGATTTCTTCATGAGGACTGCTACCTCTTGAGCACTGCGTTGGATTTCCTTGAAGAGGAAAGGATGATGCAGCAAAGTAGCGTAAGTATTTCCCTCAGTTTTTGAGAACCAAGGTATCAATCCAGTAGGAGGCTACGCGCGAGTCCCTCGTACCTGCACAAAACAAATAACTCCTCGCAACCAACGCGATAAGGGGTTGTCAATCCCTTCACAGTCACTTACGAGAGTGAGATCTGATAGATATGATAAGATAATATTTTTGGTATTTTTATGATAAAGATGCAAAGAAAATTAAATCAAAGGAAAAGTCAAAGGAAATAACTAAGTATTCAAAGATTAATATGATGAAGATAGACCCGGGGGCCATAGGTTTCACTAGTGGCTTCTCTCAAGAGCGTAAGTATTTTATGGTGGGTGAACGAATTACTGTTAAGCAATTGACAGAATTGAGCATAGTTATGAGAATATCTAGGTATGATCATGTGTATAGGCATCACGTCCGAGACATGTAAAACGACTCCTGTCTGCATCTACTATGATTGCTCCACTCATCGACCGCTATCCAGCATGCATCTAGAGTATTAAGTTCATGAAAACAGAGTAATGCCTTAAGCAAGATGACATGATGTAGAGGGATAAATTCATGCAATATGATAAAACCCCATCTTGTTATCCTCGATGGCAACAATACAATACGTGCCTTGCTGCCCCTACTGTCACTGGGAAAGGACACCGCAAGATTGAACCCAAAGCTAAGCACTTCTCCCGTTGCAAGAAAGATCAATCTAGTAGGCCAAACCAAACTGATAATTCAAAGAGACTTGCAAAGATAACCAATCATACATAAAAGAATTCAGAGAAGATTCAAATATTGTTCATAGATAATCTTGATCATAAACCCACAATTCATCGGTATCAACAAACACACCGCAAAAGAAGATTACATCGAATAGATCTCCACAAGAGAGGGGGAGAACATGGTATTGAGATCTAAAAAGAGAGAAGAAAACATCTAGCTAACAACTATGGACCCGAAGGTCTGAGGTAAACTACTCACACTTCATCGGAGAGGCTATGGTGTTGATGTAGAAGCCCTCCGTGATGGATGCCCCCTCCGGTAGAGCTCCAGAACAGGCCCCAAGATGGGATCTTGTGGATACAGAAGGTTGCAGCGGTGGAATTAGGTTTTTGGCTCTGTATCTGATCGTTTGGGGGTATGTAGGTATATATAGGAGGTAGGAGTACGTCGGTGGAGCAACAGGGGGCCCATGAGGGTGGAGGACGCGCCTGGGGGGTAGGCGCGCCCCCTACCTCGTGGCTTCCCTGTTGGTTGCTTGACGTAGGGTCCAAGTCTCCTGGATCTTGTTTGTTCCAAAAATCATGTTCCCGAAGGTTTCATCCCGTTTGGACTCTGTTTGATATTCCTTTTCTTCAAAACCCTAAAATAGGCAAAAACAACAATTCTGGGTTGGGCCTCCGGTTAATAGGTTAGTCCCAAAAATAATATAAAAGTGGATAATAAAGCCCAATAATGTCCAAAACAGTAGATAATATAGCATGGAGCAATCAAAAATTATAGATACGTTGGAGACGTATCAAGGACTCTGGCCAACGTTGCATTGTCTCCTTTTGAATTGAAGCGTTACGCTCCCTGGATTATGAGATTCCTCATATCAAGGTCTTCAATCAACTACAAGGCTGATTTGCAGAATCACGTCAGTTACTTGCCCCCAATAGAAGTCCTCAAGCGGACATTTCCCTTAGCTGAAAGGGCAAGGCTACTGCTATAATTGATGAAGGCATTCGTCCATTGGATAGTCAGTTCCGCAAAGCTGCATATTATTCCACCAATGATGACTCTGCCACTCATGACTCTGCCGCCAATGCGTCAAAGCAAAATCCTCAAGGCACAGCTCCAAGGGTGATGACTGATCGTGAGCTTCTCCTCAGTCTTCACCAGAAGGTCGATCGCAACCACAAATGGGTTAAGCGTCAGTTTGGCTCTATTCTTCACAACATGACTGCTACACACAATGAAGTGAAGAAAAACCACTTCTACCTCCATGAAGTATTCAATCATACCTAGGCTGTTCTGTCTCATCTCTATGGTGAAGAAGATCTGAAGCAAATGGGTTTCAAGCAGGACTTTGAATGGTCTTAACCACTAGCAAAGAAATTCAAGAAGACCAAAGTTCCTTCCTTGGTAGCCAGCTCATATTCTTCATCGCGTGAGACTGATGAGCATGAAGATTTGGACGACACTGCGGCAGGCCCTAACTCAACAACCGACCCCAACAGTGTTGGCGCTCCTTCATTGACTCAGTGTTGATATTCTTCAAGGGCGTTAGTCCTCACTTTTCGTCCCTTTTGGTCATTCGATGACAAAGGGGGAGAAATTTGAGTTAGTCTTCAAGCAGGTCTCTTTATATGGGCGTTTTTTAAGTTACAACTCTCGTTCTTCTGAAGTTTTATTGGATCGATTTGTAAACTTAAACCCGATGGTGGTCTGATACTTTTGCTATGTTCTTCTGCATGCTATTTCCTCATATATGCTAATGCACGCATGTTGAATCATATCGGTCACCATGTTTCATCATGCATTTCGAATTCTTCATATCTTATGTTAAATGCTTGTATGAATTACAAGATATAGGGGGAGATCTCCATGATTCTACTCTTCAAATGTGCATTGCTTCAAAAGCAAATTCCTCACTATGCACATCTTCAGGGGGAGTTCTTCTATATCTTGCAATCAAATTCCTCAATATCAGTATTTACACTTCATATGTTTATCCCTGTTTAAAACTTAACATATATTGTCATCAATCACCAACAAGGGGGAGATTGTAAGTGCATCTAGTGCCCCTTAGTGATTTTGGTGTATTGAAGACTTATAGGATAAGGGACTAATGTGTTTGTGAGTGTACACAGGTCTATAAGTCTATGAGGAGTTTCATATTTACAGAGAAAGTCGACCCCTAAAAATGAATGTCTTCAACTGAAGACTTTGGATTTCTGAAGACTTCGAAAGTGAATAAATTGGTGTGACCGTGAAGACTTGATATTCATACGAGAAACATGAAGCGTGAAAACTTATGTTTTTGTAGTTTCATTTTCTCTTTCTTGAGTCATAGGAAACACCGTACTGTTAAAGGGGGTCGAGGTAAAACTAAAGAAAAGTTTCCAAGTGATGCTCATCTCAAAATCCTACACCTACCAATCCCTTCGAGAGAAGCCATTGGAAATCTCATACAGTTCGGTCAATTTATTCAGTAACAGAGACGAAGTTCTTTTGGTCTCTGAGGAATTTGTTCTGACTGAGGAGTTAGGAATTCGCCAGTGCGGATTACCTACAAGTGAGCAACATGATAGCCCTGAGGAATTTGATAGTCAAATTTCCGACTGTTGCTGTGCTACACACCAGCTGTCCCAAAATATCAACCCACCTAACGGTCATATCATTGAAGGGCATTTATGTCTTATCATGTTGGGCTGCTACCTAGGCTATAAATAGTGCCCCCTACAACCACTAGCTGGTTGGCTGCTCCGCGAGAAACTGACACTTGTCATTGAGAGCATCCCATCCTCCGAGGACTTTGAGCGAAAATCATCAAGTGAGGAAAAACACAAAACCCCAAACCAAACACCTACAAACCAAAGTGATTGAGCATCACTGGAGAGATTGTTCCTGTGTGGAACCGACGCTTGCTACCTTTGAGGACTGTGCATCCTCCAGACGGTTAGGCATCATGGTCTAGAGCATCCAAGAGGAATTGTGGATCACCGAGTGACCGAGTCTGTGATGGTTTGGAAGTCACCTGAAGACTTACCACGAGTGATTGGACGAGGTCTGTGTGACCTTAGTTCAAGGAGAATACAGTGAGGACTCTGTGCCCGGGACTGTGTGTCCTCGGGTTTACATACCTAGCCGCTCTAACCAGACGTACAACTGTCACATCAGTTGGAACTGGTCTACCAAATCATTGTCTTCACCGAGCTTACTAGTTCTATTTCCTCAACCCCTTCATTTCCTCATTACTGTGTTGTGTGCTTGTTCATACCTGTTTGAAGTCTTTGACTGAAGACTTTCTCAGTTTCCTCAGTTCAATTTTTTCAGTCTGTTTGTCTTCATCCTGTTTTATCATGTGCTTACACTTTCTGTACTATGTGTCTATTTTCATTTCATCATGATATCCATGTTTATGTTATGTCATGTATGCATCTGAGTACTTATTCCGCTGCAAGTAGTTCTTCGCTCAGGAATTTCCTCACCTGAAATTCCTAAGTGAAGAATTCCCAAAAATCGCCTATTCACCCCCCCCTCTAGTCGACTAAACGCACTTTCAGCAACAGCTTCAAGCTGATCAGGATTTGCTCAACGACAGATGGACTAACGTCTTAGAAGCCGAGGAATACGGCCTCGCGTGCCCAACAGAGAGTTACCCAAAGTGCAAGCTACTACCACAATTTAATGAAGAGGCCCTGGAGCCCATACCGCCAATGTGTGATGTTGCCGACAGGCCCGATCGACTACCACGTGGCCGGGACAGAGCGGCAACTCAAGCCGTGCTCCTGCCGGCACCACCTCACCGTAAAGGCAGAGAAATAGCGGCCCTAGGTTACACATATGACCTACGACAAGACCTAGACAGTAGATCCGGTCAGACAAAATCAATCTATGGATCAAGGGGACGTGCTCTAACGCGCGAGGACGGCCATCAGACTTGGCGTGGCAGACACAACTTTACACGGGCCGAAAACCGCATACGGCCTCTGTCCGAACTACGCCGCAATGTCGCCCAGTACAGAGGCGCCGCACACCCCCTATGCTTCACCAACGAAGTAATGGAACATCAGTTCCTAGAAGGGTTTAAACCTGTCAACATTGAATCATACGACGGTAGGACAGATCTCGCAGTCTGGATAGAAGATTTTCTTCTCCATATTCACATGGCTCGCGGTGACGATCTACATGCCATCAGATATCTCCCCTTAAAGCTTAAGGGACCAGCACGACACTGGTTAAACAGCCTCCCAGCAAATTCTATTGGCACGTGGGAAGATTTGGAAGATGCCTTTAGAGGCAATTTTCAGGGTACCTATGTACGACTCCCGGACGCCGATGACCTCAGTCACATAGTCCGACAACCCGGAGAGTCAGCCCGGAAACTCTGGATAAGGTTCTTAATAAGAAAGAAGCAAATCATCGAATTTCCGGACGCCGAAGCCCTAGCGGCTTTTGAACACAGCATCCATGATGAATGGCTCGCTCGACACCTCGGCCAAGAGAAGCCAAAGTCCATGGCAGCCCTTACAGCACTCATGACCCGCTTTTGCGTGGGAGAGGATAGTTGGTTAGCCCGTAGCAACAATGGCACAAATGACCCTAGTACTTATGAAACCAGAAATTGCAACGGTTGGCCCCGACGCAACAAACACAAGCGTCGAACTACCAATGATAATACCGAGGACATGGCGGTCGACGCCGGATTCAGCGGCTCTAAATCCGATCAATGAAAGAGGCCATTCAGAAAGAACAAGGACGGTTCCTCTAGTATGGACCGAATACTCGATCGACCTTTCCAGATCCATGACACCCCCGACAAGCTTGCCAACCATACCAACATAAGTTTTTGGGTCTTCAAATAGACCGGTAAGCTGAGCGCCGAACATAAGGAGAAGGGGTCGCCCAGCGAGGACGACGACGAGGAGCCTCACCCACCGAATATAGGGGGCAGAAGAAATTTCCCCCCGAAGTCAAAACGGTGAGTATGATATACGCTACTCACATCCCCAAGAGGGAGCGCAAGCGCGCTCTAAGGTACGTCTATGCGGTAGAGCCAGTCGCCCCAAAATTCAACCCATGGCCAGCCTGCCCGATCACTTTCGATCGCAGAGACCATCCAAGTAGCATCTGTCATGGAGGCTCAGCCGCATTGGTCCTCGACCCAATTATTGACGGATTCCACCTCACGCGAGTCCTCATGGACGGTGGCAGCAGCCTTAACCTACTCCATCAGGACACGGTGCGCAAAATGGGTATTGATTCGTCAAGAATCAAACCCACCAAAACTACCTTCAAAGGAGTAATACCTGGTGTAGAGGCCCTCCGCACGGGCTTAATCACATTGGAAGTCGTCTTCGGCTTGCCAGATAACTTCCAAAGCGAAGACTTGATCTTAGACATCGTCCCCTTTCGCAGTGGCTATCATGCACTACTCGGACGAACCGCATTCGCTCGCTTCAATGCGATCCCGCATTATGCATACCTCAAACTGAAGATGCCCGGACCACGCGGTGTTATAATAGTCAACTCAAACACGGAGCGCTCCCTCTAAACTGAGGAGCACACCGCGGCACTTGCAGCGGAGGTCCAGGGCGGCCTTATTACGCTAAATACTACATCGGCACTTAAGCCCCCGGACACTGTTAAACGCGTCCGGACTACCCTGCAGAGCGATAGTACAGCTCGTCCGGAGCTCAATTAGTAGTTCGGCCTCCATCCTAGCCCCAACCGAATTGCGACATGTGTACCACGCGTACATAACTATGAGCTAAACATACCATGGGAAAAGATGGAGGCATATTAAAGATAAAATCCACAATACAGCTCGACCCTATGTGGACCCTCATATTATTTTTTCCTTATTTTTATTTTTGCAGGTTACCTACAACCCACGTCATCTATTGATGATACCAAGGGCACCTTTTCCAGTCCCTTTATGAAAACCCGATCGTTGATCCTCTTGAAGGATCACACATGTAACACCCCGGATGTAATTTACCATAATTGTATTCCAACTCTTGCCGTTTCCGGGACTAAGTTATTTTATTTCCTCGTTGTTGGGTTTTTGTCTCTGTGTGTTTTGTCTTTGTCATGCATCTCATATCATGTCATCATGTGCATTTCATTTGCATACGTGTTCATCTCATGCATCCGAGCATTTTCCTTGTTGTCCGTTTTGCATTCCGGCACTCCTATGTCCTCCGGTGTCCCTTTCTACCTCTTTCCGTGTGTGGGGGTTAAACGTTTTCTGATAGGACCGAGACTTGTTATGTGGCCTTGGTTTACTACCGGTAGACCGCCTGTCAAGTTTTGTACCATTTGGACTTCATTTGATACTCCAACGGTTAACCAAGGGACCGAAAAGGCCTCGTGTGTCTTGCAGCCCAACACCCTTCCAAACTGGCCCAAAACCCACCAAAAACCGATCCATCACCTAGAGCATTCGATCACGATCGCGTGGCCGCAAACCGCACCTCATTTGGAGCTTCCTAGCTCCCTCTACCTCTATAAATAGGTCACCCTCTTGAAATCCCGAGTCTTCTCCCTACGAAACCCCAACACCCTTCCAAACTGGCCCAAAACCCACCAAAAACCGATCCATCACCTAGAGCATTCAATCACGACCGCGTGGCCGCAAACCGCACCTCATTTGGAGCTTCCTAGCTCCCTCTACCTCTATAAATAGGTCACCCTCTCGAAATCCCGGGTCTTCTCCCCCCGAAACCCTAAAATTCCGCTCCTCGCCGCGCCGAACGTGTCCGGGCGCGACGGACACACCACGCCGCCGCTCCGAGCCAGTGGCACGCTGCCATGTGTCCACCGCCGGGTCTTCCCAGCCGAGCCCGCTCGGGGCCCCCGCGGCCAAGGGCGCCGCCGCCTCGCCCGAGCGGAGCTGCCGCCCCGCGCCGCCGCATTTCCTCCTCTGGCCGCCACCTGCTCCACCCTGCCGCCTCGACGCCGGCGCGCCGCCGCACTGCACCGGCGCCGCCCCACCTCGCCCGGCCTCCCCGACATCGCCGTCGCGCCTCCCGGTCCGGATCCGGGCGGATCCAGCCTTTTTCCGGCCTCCCCTCCGCCGCTTCTTCCTCGCCGGAGCAAAGTCAACCCTCTCTGGAGTTGCCTCGGTTCGCGTGCCGAGGAACCCTAGATCTGGAGAGTTTGTTTTTTTCCCAAGTCTTAGATATTTTTTGCAATCTTCATCATGCCATAACTCTGCATCCGTAACTCCGATTCGTGCGTGTAGCATATGAAAATGTTCATCTCGACGAGTACATCATTTCATATCATTGCATCATTTTCATTTGAGCTCATCTTGATGCCTTTAATGCTGTTGGAAGAGGGCTGTGTGAGGAAAGTTTCATATCTGTTTCAGCAAATGGTCTTTTGTCATTTTTGCCATGATTAATGTGTGCATGCTATGATCCTGAGCTCTACATGTGTTTTGTTATATGTCATGCCATCTTTACAGGGGTGTATGCCATGTATTTTTGTGATATTTGTGGTGACTAGCACAAGCATGAAAAGTAGCCTACTCAATGATGTTGATTTCACGGACTTAGAATTTCACTAGGTCCTTGTCCTGTTATTGTTTTTATGCCATATGTTCATGTTGTTTCCTAGTGATCCGTGCATCTTTTGGGCATGAGAAATAAGGATGTTTTGTAGATATTGTGGTGCTCTATCCATCCATGGCTTTGTTTGCATTTATGGAGCACCCTAGCTTGAGTCAATCGAGCTCTACTTTTGCTATAAAATGTTCCTGGCAGATTGCTAACATGTTTAGCAATTTTGCCGAGCTTGTTGTTGTTGATCCGTGCATGCTATGTTGTTGTTCTTGCCATGTATAGCTTCCATGCCATGTCTTCTTGATGGGTGTATGCTTAGTTTGTCATGACATGCCTCGTAGTGAGTGCATCGAGCTCATAAACATGCCTACATGTTAACTGTTTTGCCATGCTCCAGTTTTTCACTAAGTCTGAATCTGTTTATGTTTTTGCTATGTTCACATGCTTGCAATTGTATTTTCTGATCCCTTTTGGCTCATGGTCGCTAAGGGACTTTTGTTATATGCTTTGAGTAGTTTCATGCCATGCCTTGCTTTGCCATGATATGTTCCTGTAGCATGTAGTTATCATGCTCTAAACATTGCTTCCTGATGATAAATTCCTGACTTGTTAATTTTGCTTCCTGATGATAAATTCCTCACTTGTTAATTTCACCAAGTCTGAAACCTGTTATCATTTGCACTTTTGTCATGCTTGTTTGAACATGTTAATGAGTGAATTAGCCGTAGCCCAGTGTTCATCTTTTGTCAAGCATTATGAGTGGATCCCTTCTATGTATTTTGTTGTCATGTTGGAGTGTTGTAGCATGTTGTTCTTGATGCATTTAGGTGGTCTCGTGCTGATTATCGCAGACCGGTGCCATATTTGTTTTGCTTGCCATTTCCAAACTGTGCATCCGATTCCGGTGATCTTTATATCGATTTCAACTGAAATCAACTCCCTTTTCCAGTGGCACTCTTGGATTTCCAAGTTGAGGCCAGGTTCAATCAATCCTTTCCAAATCATGCATATGCATCACATACCGCATCCCGCATATCATACCATGTTTGCATCATATTGCTTGAGCATTGCACGTGGTTGATTGTGTTCCTTTTGCTTGTTGTTCTTGCTTGGGTAGAGCCAGGAGACGAGTACGTGAACGAGGAGCCCGTTGAGTACGCCTATGAGGATCAAGGCAACTCTGAGAACTTTGCAGGCAAGATGACCATACCCTCGAAATCACTTCTATCTTTGCTTCCTAGATGCTTGCTCTTTTGCTATGCCTATGCTACGATACCTACCACTTGCTTATCATGCCTCCCATATTGCCATGTCAAACCTCTAACCCACCATGTCCTAGCAAACCGTTGTTTGGCTATGTTACCGCTTGCTCAGCCCCTCTTATAGCATTGGTAGTTGCAGGTGAAGGTTGGAGATCGTTCCTTGTTGGAACATGTTTATTGTTGGGATATCACCATATTATCTTGTTTATCTTAATGCACCTATATACTTGGTAAAGGGTGGAAGGCTCGGCCTTATGCCTGGTGTTTTGTTCCACTCTTGCCGCCCTAGTTTCCGTCATATCGGTGTTATGTTCCCGGATTTTGCGTTCCTTACACGGTTGGGTTATAATGGGAACCCCTCGACAGTTCGCCTTGAATAAAACTCCTCCAGCAATGCCCAACCTTGGTTTTACCATTTGCCACCTAGCCTCTTTTCCTTTGGGTTTCCGGAGCCCAAGGGTCATCTTTATTTAACCCCCCC
>NC_041382.1:328561936-328611708 GCF_002162155.2 Triticum dicoccoides | reverse complement strand
AACTCGAGGGTTGGTTTTACTCGTAGCTTGACCTATCTAAGTGTGCCCTGAGAACGAGATATGTGCAGCTCCTATCGGGATTTGTCGGCACATTCGGGCGGTGTTGCTGGACTTGTTTTACCATTGTCGAGGATGTCTTGTAACCGGGATGCCGAGTCTGATCGGATTGTCTTAGGAGAAGGGATATCCTTCGTTGACCGTGAGATCTTGTGATGGGCTAAGTTGGGACTCCCCTGCAGGGATTTGAACTTTCAAAAGCCGTGCTCGCGGTTATGGGCAGATGGGAATTTGTTAATGTCCGGTTGTAGATAACATGAAACTTAACTTAATTAAAATGCACCAACCGCGTGTGTAACTGTGATGGTCTCTTCTCGGCGGAGTCCGGGAAGTGAACACGGTTTTGGGGTAATGCTTGACGTAGGATGTTCTAGGATCACTTCTTGATCATAGTTGTTCGGCAGTGCTTTTGCCTTCTCTTCTCGCTCTCTTTTGCGAGTATGTTAGCCACCATATATGCTAGTCGCTTGCTGCAGCTCCACATCATACCTTTACCTTACCTTTAAGCTTAAATAGTCTTTATTGCGAGGGTGCGAGATTGCTGAGTCCCCGTGACTCACAGATTACTTCCAAAACCAGATGCAGGGACCGATGATACCGTTCCAAATGATATGACCGACATCAAGTGGGTGTTCGATGAAGACTCTCGCCGTTACTACGTGTCTTTCCCAGATGATCGATAGTGGTGCCCAGTTGGGGCGATCGGGTCTATGTTGCATTTGGGGTTTATCTTCATTTTGGTTCCGTAGTCAGACCTTGAGTGTACTTGGATGAATGTAATGTTATTTATGTATTTGTGTGACGTGGCGAGTGTAAGCCAACTATGTATCTTTCCCTTTATTTATTTACATGGGTTGTTGTGAAGATTACCTCACTTGCGACATTGCTTTCAATGCGGTTATGCCTCTAAGTCGTGCTTCGACACGTGGGAGATATAGCCGCATCGAGGGCGTTACAAGTTGGTAATCATAGCCTTCCCCGACCTTAGGAGCCCCCTTCTTGATCGAATCGTTGGTGTTGTTGAGTCTAGAAAAATGTTTTGAGTCGTTTAGGAATTATATATATCGGAGAGTAGGACTTCTTTTTACTCCTCAGTCCCTTCGTCGCTCTGGTGAGGCATCCTGTCGTAGAGTTTTGACTCTTCTCTTCTCAAATTTCACTAAAAAAATTAGGATCACGCGGGTATCTTGGAATCGTTCCGATGGTTTTGTGACGAGAACATTGTTCTTGGTGCCTCCTGACATTTAGGGGTTGTGGGAGTGTCCTGGGGAGTTGAGCTCCGAGGTGTTGTCGTCACAATTTTATCGTTGAGATTCTGGAATACCTGAGTTTCGCCGACATCGAAAATCTCTTTTATGCAGTTGTTGGTGAGATAACCTCGACGCCACCTAGTACTGGGGCGGGAGTTCAGGAGTATTGCCATAACTTGTATAACAGATGCTTTTCGAAGGTTGAGGTAAATGATTTCCAAAGGTTTCTTGGTTATGTGTTGAAGGATGGATACAGCTGGATGTAGGATTTGCTAGCTTTGGGTGATATATTATGCTTCCCCTGTATCCCCAACACCTGATTGCATAACCGGAAAGGTTCGGGAGTTTCATAGGTGGGAATTCTTGTAGCTCTAGTTCTTCTTCCGCGGATATTTGGTTTGGGATTGGGTAATCCTCACCAAGTATTTGTTCTTGTCCGTACCTTGTTGTTTTATTCTTCTACCTCTATCTAAGTGGCTTCTCAATTTATGGAAATGTGACCATTTCAATTGGAATGCATTCGTTCATTTTGTTCGGATGTGAAGACTTTATGTTGCAATTTTGATCCTTTTTTATTCAGCTTCAATACTTGTCTGTCAATATGCTAACGGATGTCACCCTCTTTAGGATGGCTCCTGCTAAGGGTCAGAATCAGAATCAGGATCCGCCACCACCACCTCCACCTCCGGAGGCATGGCAAGCTGTGATGGCTGCTACCAATGCAAACACGCAGCTGATCATGCAAATTCTGCAAGAGCGCAACCAAGGCCATGGCAACAATCAGAATCAGTTTGCTACACTCAACCAGTTCCTTGCTAACCAACCAAAGACCTTCAGCAACTATGTCAAGGCCTCAGACGCTGATGATTGGCTCATGGTCATATGCAAGCATTTCGAGTGCAGTAACGTCAAGCCTGAGGACTTTGTCAAGTTTGCCTCCTTCCAACTCAAAGACCAAGCTGCAGAATGGTTTCAGCAATACAAAGATTCCAGAGGAGGCCGTGTGATTACCTGGGATGAATTCCGTCAAGACTTTAAAGCTCATCACATTCCTCAGAGTGTTGTTGAAGCAAGGCAGCTTGTTTGTTTACCAGTATAACATTATGTTCCAGAGGCTCGCTCGTTTCGCCAAGCAGGACGTCCCTGACGAGAAGAGCATGATATACCAGTTCAGAGGTGGCCTGAGAGAAGATCTCCAACTAGCTCTCGTCCTTTTTGAGCCGAAGAAGTACGATGACTTCTACAATATGGCAATGAAGGAAGAGGCTGCCCAACTGAAGTGCGATGCTTCCCATAAGAGAGTCAGAGATGTGACTCCTTCTTCCCCAACTCAAGTGGTTTCTAAGCAGCAAAAGTATTGGCTGCCTCCTCCTCCGTTCCGTCAGCCTTATCAGCAGAAGAGCAAAGGTGGCAATGGATCTTCCCACCCACCCAACCCTGGCTTTCAGAACAAGACTTCGTCTCAAGCTCCAAGATCAAGTGCTTCGTATCACCGTCCGCTTTCAGAGGTCACGTACAACAAGTGCCAACAGAAGGGTCACTATGCCAACAAATGCTTCAATCAGAGGCGTCTTCCTCCTCCTGTGAGGTCTGCCAGCACCGCAGTGGTCAAGCATGACCCCAAGAATGCCAAGGTCAACTTGTTGAATGCAGCTCAGGAAGAGGACTCGTCATATGTCATCATGAGTAACCTTCCTGTTAACGATGTTCCTGCAAAAGTACTTTTTGATACTGGTGCATCGCATTGTTTCATGTCAAAGCCATTTTTTTTGCCAAGAATGAATTCGTTTCTTCTCATTTGGGCAAACAAATGGATATCGTTTCTCCGGGCAAATTTTTGAGTGCAAGTTTGGAGGTTCCAGATGTTACTATCACATTGGGCGACTATAAGTTTCTTTCTTCTCCAATGGTCCTTGGTAACTCGGATATTGATCTTATTCTTGGAATGGACCAGCTTTCTAAGCACAAGGCTCAGCTTGATTGTGCTGCCAGGCAGATTCAATTGACTCATTCGTCTGAGGATGTAATTGTCTTTGCTGCAAGGGATGATACCATTCAATTGTTTTCTCTCAATAAGAAGGGCGAGCTGGATGCCATCTCTCAAATTCCAGTCGTTTGCGAATATCAAGACGTCTTTCCAGAAGAGCTTCCAGGAATGCCTCTGAAGGAAATATGCCCTAGAGGCAATAATAAAGTTATTATTTATTTCCTTATATCATGATAAATGTTTATTATTCATGCTAGAATTGTATTAACCGGAAACATAATACATGTTTGAATACATAGACAAACAGAGTGTCACTAGTATGCCTGTACTTGACTAGCTCGTTGATCAAAGATGGTTATGTTTCCTAACCATAGACATGAGTTGTCATTTGATTAACGGGATCACATCATTAGGAGAATGATGTGATTGACTTGACCCATTCTGTTAGCATAGCACTTGATCGTTTACTTTCTTGCTATTGCTTTCTTCATGACTTATACATGTTCCTATGACTATGAGATTATGCAACTCCCGTTTACCGGAGGAACACTTTGTGTGCTACCAAACGTCACAACGTAACTGGGTGATTATAAAGGTGCTCTACAGGTGTCTCCGAAGGTACTTGTTGGGTTGGCGTATTTCGAGATTAGGATTTGTCACTCCGATTATCGGAGAGATATCTCTAGGCCCTCTCGGTAATGCACATCACCTAAGCCTTGCAAGCATTGCAACTAATAAGTTAGTTGCGGGATGATGTATTACGGAACGAGTAAAGAGACTTTCCGGTAACGAGATTGAACTAGGTATTGAGATACCGACGATCGAATCTCGGGCAAGTAACATACCAATGACAAAGGGAACAACGTATGTTGTTATGCGGTCTGACCGATAAAGATCTTCGTAGAATATGTAGGAGCCAATATGGGCATCCAGGTCCCGCTATTGGTTATTGACCAGAGAGGTGTCTCAGTCATATCTACATAGTTCTCGAACCCGTAGGGTCCGCACGCTTAACGTTCGTTGACGATATAGTACTATATGAGTTATGTATGTTGATGACCGAATGTTGTTCGGAGTACGGGATGAGATCACAGACATGACGAGGAACTCCGGAATGGTTCGGAAATAAAGTTTGATATATGGGATAGTAGTGTTTGATCTCCGGAAGGGTTCCGGAATTCACAGGAAGGGGTTCCGGATGTTTCCCGAAATGTTTGGGCATGAGAACACTTTATCTGGGCCAAAGGGGAAAGCCCACGAGGCTTTTGGAAAGTGCAAAAGGAAGTTTTGCGGAGACCAGAGGCTAGACGCCAGGAACCCTGGCGTCTAGGGGCTAGACGCCCAGAACCCTGGCGTCTAGCCCTGGAGTCCGAGAAGGACTCTTGCCTTTCGGGTGAAACCGACTTTGAGGAGGCTTTTACTCCAAGTTTCGACCCCATGGCTCAACATATAAATAGAGGGGTAGGGCTAGCACCAAAGACACATCAAGAAACACCAAGCCGTGTGCCAGCAACCCCGTCCCCGCTAGTGTATCCTCCCTCATAGTTTTCGTAGTGCTTTGGCAAAGCCCTGCGGATTTTGTTCTTCACCAACACCGTCACCACGCCGTCGTGCTGCCGGAACTCATCTACTACTTCGCCCCTCTTGCTGGATCGAGAAGGCGAGGACGTCACCGAGCCGAACGTGTGCAGAACTCGGAGGTGTCGTGCTTTCGGTACTTGGATCGGTCGTACGTGAAGACGTACGACTACATTAACCGCGTTGATATAACGCTTCCATGAACGGTCTACGAGGGTATGTAGACAACACTCTCCCCTCTCATTGCTATGCATCACCATGATCTTGCGTGTGCGTAGGAATTTTTTTGAAATTACTACATTCCCCAACAGTGGCATCCGAGCCTAGGTTTTATGCGTTGATGTTATGCACGAGTAGAACACAAGTGAGTTGTGGGCGATATAAGTCATACTGCTTACCAGCATGTCATACTTTGGTTCGGCGGTATTGTTGGATGAAGCGGCCCGGACCGACATTACGCATACGCTTACGCGAGACTGGTTCTACCGACGTGCTTTGCTCACAAGTGGCTGGCGGGTGTCAGTTTCTCCAACTTTAGTTGAACCAAGTGTGACTATGCCCGGTCCTTGCGAAGGTTAAAACAGCACCAACTTGACAAACTATCGTTGTGGTTTTGATGCGTAGGTAAGAACGGTTCTTGCTAAGCCCGTAGCAGCCACGTAAAACTTGCAACAACAAAGTAGAGGACGTCTAACGTGTTTTTGCAGGGCATGTTGTGATGTGATATGGCCAATACATGATGCTAAATTTTATTGTATGAGATGATCATGTTTTGTAACCGAGTTATCGGCAACTGGCAGGAGCCATATGGTTGTCGCTTTATTGTATGCAATGCAATCGCGCTATAATGCTTTACTTTATCACTAAGCGGTAGCGATAGTCGTGGAAGCATAAGATTGGTGAGACGGCAACGATGCTACGATGGAGATCAAGGTGTCGTGCCGGTGACGATGCTGATCATGACGGTACTTCGGAGATGGATATTACAAGTACAAGATGATGATGGCCATATCATATCACTTATATTGATTGCATGTGATGTTTATCTTTTATGCATCTTATCTTGCTTTGATTAACGGTAGCATTATAAGATGATCCCTCACTAAATTATCAAAGTATAAGTGTTCTCCCTGAGTATGCACCGTTGCGAAAGTTCTTCATGCTGAGACACCACGTGATGATCGGGTGTGATAGGCTCTACGTTCAAATACAACGGGTGCAAAACAGTTGCACACGCGGAATACTCAGGTTAAACTTGACGAGCCTAGCATATAACAGATATGGCCTCGGAACACGGAGACTGAAAGGTCGAGCGTGAATCATATAGTAGATATGATCAACATAGTGATGTTCACCATTGAAACTACTCCATCTCACGTGATGATCGGACATGGTTTAGTTGATTTGGATCACGTGATCACTTAGAGGATTAGAGGGATATCTATCTAAGTGGGAGTTCTTAAGTAATATGATTAATTGAACTTTAATTTATCATGAACTTAGTCCTGGTAGTATTAGCATATCTATGTTGTAGATCAATAGCTCGCGTTTAGCTCCCCTGTTTTATTTTTGATATGTTCCTAGAGAAAACTAAGTTGAAAGATGTTAGTAGCAATGATGCGGATTGGATCCGTGATCTGAGGTTTATCCTCATTGCTGCACAGAATAATTATGTCTTTGATGCACCGCTAGGTGACAAACCTATTGCAGGAGCAGATGCAGATGTTATGAACATTTGGCTAGCTCAATATGATGACTACTTGATAGTTTAGTGCACCATGCTTAAACGGCTTAGAATCGGGACTTCAAAGACGTTTTGAACGTCATGGACCATATGAGATGTTCCAGGAGTTGAAGTTAATATTTCAAGCAAATACCCGAGTTGAGAGATATGAAGTCTCCAACAAGTTCTATAGCTAAAAGATGGAGGAGAATAGCTCAAGCAGTGAGCATGTGCTCAGATTGTCTGGGTACTACAATCACTTGAATCAAGTGGGAGTTAATCTTCCAGATAAAATAGTGATTGACAGAATTATCTAGTCACCATCACCAAGTTAGTAGAACTTTGTGATGAACTATGATATGCAAGGGATAACGGAAACGATTCCCAAGCTCTTCGTAATGCTGAAATCGACGAAGGTAGAAATCAAGAAAAATATCAAGTGTTGATGGTAGACAAGACCACTAGTTTCAAGAAAAGGGCAAAGGGAAGAAGGGGAACTTCAAGAAGAACGACAAGCGAGTTGCTGCTCAAGTGAAGAAGCCCAAGTCTGGTCCTAAGCCTGAGACTAAGTGCTTCTACTGCAAAGGGACTGGTCACTGGAAGCGGAACTTCCCCAAGTATTTGGCGGATAAGAAGGATGGCAAAGTGAACATAAGTATATTTGATATACATGGTATTGATGTGTACTTTACTAGTGTTTATAGCAACCCCTCGGCATTTGATACTGGTTCAGTTGCTAAGAGTAGTAACTCGAAACAGGAGTTGCAGAATAAACGTAAACTAGTAAAGGGCGAGGTGACGATGTGTGTTGGAAGTAGTTCCAAGATTGATATGATCATCATCGCACACTCCCTATACTTTCGGGATTAGTGTTGAAACTAAATAAGTGTTATTTGGTATTTGCGTTGAGCATGAATATGATTTGATCATGTTTGTTGCAATACGGTTATTCATTTAAATTAGAGAATAATTGTTGTTCTGTTCACATGAATAAAACCTTCTATGGTCATACACCCAATAAAATGGTTTGTTGGATCTCGATCGTAGTGATACACATATTCATAATATTGAAACCAAAAGATGCAAAGTTAATAATGATAGTGTAACTTATTTGTGGCACTGCCGTTTTAGGTCATATTGATGTAAAGCGCATGAAGAAATTCCATGCTGATGGATTTTGGAATCACTTGATTATGAATCACTTGATGCTTGCGAACCATGCCTTATGGGCAAGATGACTAAGACTCCGTTCTCCGGAACAATGGAGCGAGCAACTGACTTATTGGAAATAATACCTACTGATGTATGTGATCCGATGAGTGTTGAGGCTCGTGATAGGTATCATTATTTTCTGACCTTCACGGATGATTTGAGCAGATATGGGCATATCTACTTGATGAAACACAAGTCTGAAACATTTGAAAAGTTCAAAGAATTTCAGAGTGAAGTGTAGAATTATCGTAACAAAAATAAAAGTTTCTACGATATGATCGCAGAAGTAAAATATTTGAGTTACGAGTTTGGCCTTCAGTTAAAACAATGTGAAATAGTTTCACTACTCACGCCACCTGGAACACCACAGTGTAATGGTGTAGGATCTAGAAGTAGATGTGTCTAGAGGGGGGTGATTAGACACTTAATGCTAAAGTTGCAATTTTTAAGCTTTTTCGGTTTGAGTGGAGTTCAGGCACAATTTCAACACACACAATACATATCAAGCAAGCATGCAAAGAGTATATGAGCAGCGGAATGTAAAGCATGCAACTTGCAAGAATGTAAAGGGAAGGGTTTGGAGAAATCAAACGCAATTGGAGACATGGATGTTTTTCCCGTGGTTCGGATAGGTGGTGCTATCCTACATCCACGTTGATGGAGACTTCAACCCACAAAGGGTAACGGTTGCGAGAGTCCACACAGGGCTCCACCCACAAAGGGTAACGGTTGCGTGAGTCCACACAGGGATCCACCCACGAAGGGTCCACGAAGAAGCAACCACCCACAAAGGGTAACGGTTGCGCGAGTCCACACAGGGCTCCACCCACGAAGGGTCCACGAAGAAGCAACCACCCACAAAGGGTCCACGAAGAAGCAACCTTGTCTATCCCACCATGGCCATCGCCCACACAGGACTTGCCTCACTAGCGGTAGATCTTCACGAAGTAGGCGATCTCCTTGCCCTTACAAACTCCTTGGTTCAACTCCACAATCTTGTCGGAGGCTCCCAAGTGACACCTAGCCAATCTAGGAGACACCACTCTCCAAGAAGTAACAAATGGTGTGTAGGTAATGAACTCCTTGCTCTTGTGCTTCAAATGATAGTCTCCCCAACACTCAACTCTCTCTCATAGGATTTGGATTTTGTGGAAAGAAGATTTGAGTGGAAAGCAACTTGGAGAGGCTAGAGATCAAGATTCATATGGTAGGAATGGAATATCTTGGTCTCAACACATGAGTAGGTGGTTCTCTCTCAGAACATATGAGTTGGAATGGTGTATGCGTTCTGATGGCTCTCTCTTCGAATGAAGAGGAGGTGGAGGGGTATATATAGCCTCCACACAAAATCGAACCGTTACACACAGTTTTCCAATCTCGGTGGGACCGAATCAACAAACTCGGTCGGACCAAAAATGTAAACCTAGTGACCGTTAGAGATTTTCGGTGGGACTGACATGCGACTCGGTAGGACCGATATGGTTAGGGTTTGGGCATAACGTAATCTCGGTGAGACCGATTACACAAACTCGGTGAGACCGAATTTGGTAATTAGCTAACCAGAGAGTTGGTCAGGCAAACTCGGTGGGACCGATTTTCTCTTTCGGTGAGACCGAAAATTTACAAAGGGGAAACACTGAATTTACATTGCAATCTCGGTGGGACCGATTCGCTCTTTCGGTGAGACCGAAAAGTTACGAAAGGGAAACAGAGAGTTTGCAATCCCATCTCGGTGAGACCGAGATCCCTATCGGTAGAACCGAATTGCTAGGGTTTGGCAGTGGCTTATGACAAGTGAAACTCGGTGGCGCTGGATAGGAAGAATCGGTAGGACCGAGTTTGGCTTAGGGTTTAGGTCATATGTGGAAGTGGGAAAGTAGCTGAGGGTTTTGGAGCATATCACTAAGCACATGAAGCAAGAGGCTCATTAAGCAACACCTCATCCCTCCTTGATAGTATTGGCTTTCCTAAAGACTCAATGTGATCTTGGATCACTAAAATGTAAAATGAGGAGTCTTGAGCTTGAAGCTTTAGCCAATCCTTTGTCCTTAGCACCTTGAAGGAGTTCCCACAACCTTTAGTCCATGCCACTCCATTGTTGAACTTATCTGAAACATGCTAGATCGAAATGTTAGTCCAACAAGAGATATGTTGTCATCAATTATCAAAACCACCTAGGGAGCACTTGTGCTTTCAATCTCCCCCTTTTTGGTAATTGATGGCAACATACATCAAAGCTTTAGATAAAGATATAAAGAGCAGCAAGTAAAGCTTTGGAAGGACATGTAACAAGCATAGGCTCCCCCTACATTTATGCACTCATGTAAATATGAAATATAGAGGCATGTGAGAGCATAACCATGATAGAGTAGGCAATGTGTTACATGCATCTTGGCCATATGCATCAGAGCAAAAGATTATCTAGGAAAATACCTTCATTCTCATGAGTCCTTCTTGCAAACAGTATGTACATAAGCAAGAACTCCTCATACTCATGATTTTGATGCATATACTTACCTTGTGGTCTTGAGTTGGCTTAGGATGGAATGAACCTACACAAACAAGGTTAGATAACACAGGTACATCCACTAGCCAGAGCAAACAAAAGAAACCACAAGAATACCAAGACTGGGATGACATGTAGAGAGTGAGTACAATGTACCACATTGAATTCAACATGTCCCCAAAAATAAAGATATGCAATGAATTTGACTGATTTCTTTCCCTTAGGTGTCTTGCTCCCCCTGAATCTTACATGGGATATTGGGAGAAGATAGGGAACAGAAAATCAGAGCTGAAAGATACAAATGGAACTTAATTCAAATGAGTACATATGAACATGTCTTTCCCCCAAAAGGACATGTGGTATCTCTCCTCTTGAACATCAAGCATCTGGGATCCTTGAGTATTCTCTCCCCCTGGAGATTTCTCTCTCTCTCTCTTAATAATATCTGGGATCCTTGAGACTTTCTCCCCCCCTTGAGCTTTGATGTGATCTCTTTCTCCCCCTTTGACATCAATTTCCAAGAAGGTTTTTCCTGGAATCCGTCGACTAGGTTTGGTCCTTGAGATTCAGCACAAAGCAGAGGATAAAATTGTGATGCTTGTAGAGGACAAGATTCATTGAGTGGAGCTGGATCAGAAGAAATGTAGAACAAGTGGCAATCTGTTTTTCTGATTGCAAAGTCGGTGGAACCGAGTGGCACATTTCGGTGGTACCAAAAAGATTCGGTTGGACCGAAAATTGCAAGTCGGTGAAACCGAGTTTACACAGAGAAAAACACTTGTCACCTCAGCTCACTAGACATGTAGGATCTCACAAAGATTTGCAATGAATTTCCTGAAGGATTTGCAAGGAATTAAGTGCAGAAAATGCAAAACAAAAACAAAGAGAAAAGAGAAGAAACTGAAGGATCTAGATGAAGTTTTTTTTTTGAAAAAGGAGAGAGGAAATAAACATGCATGAGAAAAATGCAATAACACAATTAAAGAACACAAGAGAGCTTCATCTAGAGTTGGGCGGTGACATAGTCACCTATGTTAGAGTATATTGACTTAGGAGTCAAGTGGGAACACTTGATCATAGGTCATACTCATCGTTTAAGCTCAAAATGGGGTTACCATCTTTCGTTTAAGCATCTTGATGTATTCACATCTTGTTGAGTTGCTTTGACTCATGTCTTGGAGTAAATCTTCTCTAAGATGGAATAACATACCTTGGGTGGTGGTGTGGTTCTTGCTCATGTAGTTGAACTTGTGTGGGTGCTCAAGGTTGATGTAGCTCATCAAGAGTTGGGAGCACCACTTGGAGTTTGAGTTCATCTACCTACATGGGTTAGTTCTTGCAAGGAAGAGCACTTGTGTATCCAAAAATGACAATCATGAAGCTTAACATAGAATTTGTCAAAGGATATGTTTGAATGGTTTTGTGCTTCCTTGTCTTCAACCACTATTGTGTAGAGTCTTGGTCTTGTAGAGATTGCTCAAGATGTGAGTGAGTCGCAATCTCATGGAATTAGATTCAACCAAGCACCTACATGGGTTAGACAACATGCAAGGTGCAAATATATCCAAGACATAAGATAGTTGTCATAAGAGATATATCATGGATTAGTCATAAGCCCATGTCTTGCATGTATCCAATGGAGTTTCTACTCCAAGTTCGAAGCATCAATTATGTTCAATTTTCCTCTCAACCTGCAAAACACTTTCTCATCAAGTGGTTTAGTGAATATATCTGCTAATTGCTTATCGGTGCGAACATGCTTTAGATTGATGTCACCCTTAGCAACATGATTTCGAATGAAATGATGACGAACTTCAATATGCTTAGTTCGAGAATGTTGTACAGGATTATGACCAATTTTGATAGCACTTTCATTGTCACAAAGCAGTGGAACATGTTTCACATAAATCCCATAATCTTTAAGAGTTTGGGTCATCCAAAGTAATTGAGCACAACATGAACCAGCGGCAATGTATTCCGCTTCGACGGTGGATAAGGATACCGAGTTTTGTTTCTTGGAAGACCAAGACACAAGAGATCTACCAAGAAATTGACAAGTACCCGAAGTGGACTTTCTATCAACCTTGTCTCCGGCATAATCCGAGTCAGAATAGCCAACAATATCAAAAGAAGACCTCTTAGGATACCAAATGCCAAAATTTGGTGTATGGATTAAATATCTCACTATCCTTTTCACAGCCTTAAGACGACAATCTTTAGGAGCAGCTTGATATCGTGCACACATGCACACACTTAGCATAATATCGGGACGTGAAGCACATAGGTATAACAATGAACCAATCATAGAGCGATAAACCTTTTGATCAACCGGTTCACCATCTTTGGTTAAATTATTATGTCCACTAGTAGGCATGGGTGTAGACATACCTTTGCATTCTTGCATATTGAACTTCTTGAATAAGTCCTTGGTGTACTTTGTTTGAGAGACAAATGTACCTTCTTTAGTTTGCTTGATTTCCAACCCGAGAAAGAATTTGAGTTCACTCATCATAGACATCTCAAACTTCTCTGACATTAGCTTTCCAAACTTTTCACTGAAGAGAGGGTTAGTTGAACCAAATATGATATCATCAACATAAATTTGGCATACAAATAGTTCTCCATTAACCTTTTTAGTAAAAAGAGTAGAATCAATTTTACCGATTTCAAGACCACTTGTAGTAAGGAACTTGGTCAAGCATTTATACCATGCTCTAGGAGCTTGTTTAAGACCATAAAGAGCTTTGTGAAGTTTGTAAACATGATTTGGTTTCTTAGGATTGATAAAGCCGGGAGGTTGTTTGACATAAACTTCCTCCTCTATTTCACCATTTAGAAAAGCACTTTTAATGTCCATTTGGTACAAGGTGATATTATGGTGATTAGCATAGGCAAGTAAGATGCGAATGGACTCAAGTCTAGCAACGGGAGCATACGTCTCACCATAGTCCATACGTTCGACTTGTGTGTACCCTTGGGCGACGAGACGTGCTTTGTTGCGAACCACTTGTCCATCTTCATCTTGCTTGTTGCGAAACACCCATTTGGTACCAATGATGTTGTGGTTGTTGTCGGGCTTCTCAACCAATGTCCAAACTTGGTTTCTCTCAAAATTATGTAGCTCTTCATGCATAGCGTTTATCCAATCCAGATCTTCCAATGCTTCTTAAACCTTCATGGGTTCAATGCTAGAGATGAATGAATAGTTTTCACAAAAGTTAGCTAAACGAGTTTTTGAGCGAGTGATTCTCCCGGTTTGTATATCATTGAGGATTTGCTCGACGGGATGATCTTTGGCAATTCTTGCTCGAACTCGTGAGAGCTTTTGCTTGGGTCTTCGTTGAACATCTTCTTCATCTTGTTCTTCTTCTTGGCCTTCTTCATTGTTGACATCGTCGTTCTCTTGTCGTGGTGGAGAAGGAGGTTGTTGATGTTCGTCTTGACGTATTTCCTTGTTTTCTTCATCTTGGTGTGTCCCACTTGTGGATGCTTCCGTGTCGATTCTTGGTTCACCTTGTCGTGAAGTAGAAGCTTCCACTTGGACGGATGAAGTACTCTCCTTCACCTCCGTTGGGCGAATTTTACCAATGGACAAGTCCTGAATTTCTTCTGAAGGGTCTTTGTCTCCTACATCAATTGGCAATTGCTCTACTTGCGAGCCATTAGATTCATCAAACTTCACATCTACCGTCTCTTCAACCTTTCGGGTGAAATTGTTGTAGACACGGTAAGTGTGAGAGTTTGAGCCATAACCAAGTAGAAAACCTTCATGAGATTTAGGAGCAAACTTTGAACGACGATGCTTGTCAAGAATGTAGCACTTTGAGCCGAATACTCGAAAGTATCCAACTTGGGGTTTGTTACCGGTGAGAAGCTCGTATGCCGTCTTGCCGAGTAGCTTGTGAAGATATAAGCGATTTGTTGCGTGACAAGCTGTCTCAACCGCTTCTGCCCAAAAGTGCTTTGGCGTCTTGTATTCATCAAGCATCGTTCTTGCCATTTCGATGAGCGTCCGGTTCTTTCTCTCAACAACTCCATTTTGTTGAGGTGTGTACGTAGCCGAGAACTCGTGTGAAATCCCTTCTTCGTCAAGAAAGGTGTCCACATTTGCGTTCTTGAACTCCGTTCCGTTGTCACTCCGAACCTTCTTGACCTTCACATCAAACTGATTTTGGGCCTTCCTAGCGAAGTTTCTGAAGATCTTCTGGACCTGCGACTTGTCATTAAGAAAGAACACCCATGTAAATCTTGAAAAATCATCAACTATAACTAGACCAAAAGAATTTCCACCGAGACTCTTGTAGGTGTTGGGACCAAAAAGATCCATGTGTAGTAGCTTGAGTGGCCTCCTTGTGGTCATGATGTTCTTCACGGGATGTCTTCCTCCAACCTGTTTACCTGCTTGACAAGCACTGCAAAGTCTATCCTTATCAAATATGACATCGTTAACTCCAAGGATATGATTTCCTTTAATAAGCTTGTCAGGGTTTCTCATGCCAACGTGACCTAGTCGTCTATGCCACAACCAAGCTTTTGAGGATTTAGCAACAAAGCAAGTCTTAGGTTGAGCCTTTTTAGAGAAATCGACAATGTAAAGATCACCTCTACGCATACCCGTAAAGACCATTTTATGATTGTCTCGACGAAATACTTGGCAATCTACCTCAGTAAATAGGACATTCAAACCGAAATCAGCAAGTCTAGATACTGAAAGTAAGTTGTAGCCAAGAGATTCGACGAGCATGACATTTTGAATGGAACTATCATGTGAGATGGCCACCTTACCAAGGCCAACCACTTTACCCTTTGAATTATCACCAAAGGTGACATATTTTCGAGGGCCGTCATTTTCAGCAAGCTCATGAAACATCTCTTCATCTCCGGTCATATGATCAGTACATCCACTATCAAGAACACATTCCTTTCCTCCTGATTCATATCCTCGAAGATTTGCCATAACACCAAAATGTCTCATTGCATCATCAAGATCAAAGTCACTATCATCATCATCATAATATTCATGTTCATCATGATCTTGTGACTCATCATTTCCTAGAGAGGGTAATTCATTAGATAAATGATCATCAAAGTGGTCACTTTTATGAATTCTTATAGCTTTGAATATGATATCATTAATGATTCCAACATCTCCTTTAGCATGCTTAAGATTGGTAAGTTCAAATAGACAATTACCAAAACTAGGATCACTAGAGTTCATCTTACTCAAGGCAATAGATTTATGGAGAATTTCATCCAAAGTTTTCAAGGAATGATTGGGAAATCGTTCCTCAAGAAATTTCCATATAGTATAGGCACAATTTTGAGTAGGCAAACTAGCAATCAAATTTTTGGGCAATCCTCTAATGATGAGCTCAATAGTTCTAAGATTGCGAATCATGTCAATATCTTCATCTAGGGTAGGATGCAAAGGATCAATATGAGGTGCACAAGGGCTAGCAATATACTTGTTCAAATGATATTGATTGAAGATTACAAGCATCTCATTGTCCACTCATGAAAATACTCTCCATCAAGAATAGGCACTCTATGTCTAAGACTCCCTAATGTAGACACATCCAACTTCCTCCAATGGTGATGAAACCAAGGCAATGGAGACCAAAGCTCTGATACCACTTGTAGGATCTAGAAGTAGATGTGTCTAGAGGGGGGTGATTAGACACTTAATGCTAAAGTTGCAATTTTTAAGCTTTTTCGGTTTGAGTGGAGTTTAGGCACAATTTCAACACACACAATACATATCAAGCAAGCATGCAAAGACTATATGAGCAGCGGAATGTAAAGCATGCAAAGAGTATATGAGCAGCGGAATGTAAAGCATGCAACTTGCAAGAATGTAAAGCGAAGGGTTTGGAGAAATCAAACGCAATTGGAGACACGGATGTTTTTCCCGTGGTTCGGATAGGTGGTGCTATCCTACATCCACGTAGATGGAGACTTCAACCCACAAAGGCTAACGGTTGCGAGAGTCCACACAGGGCTCCACCCACAAAGGGTAACGGTTGCGCGAGTCCACATAGGGCTCCACCCACGAAGGGTCCACGAAGAAGCAACCACCCAGAAAGGGTAACGGTTGCGCGAGTCCACACAGGGCTCCACCCACGAAGGGTCCACGAAGAAGCAACCACCCACAAAGGGTCCACGAAGAAGCAACCTTGTCTATCCCACCATGGCCATCGCCCACACAGGACTTGCCTCACTAGCGGTAGATCTTCACGAAGTAGGCGATCTCCTTGCCCTTACAAACTCCTTGGTTCAACTCCACAATCTTGTCGGAGGCTCCCAAGTGACACCTAGCCAATCTAGGAGACACCACTCTCCAAGAAGTAACAAATGGTGTGTAGGTAATGAACTCCTTGCTCTTGTGCTTCAAATGATAGTCTCCCCAACACTCAACTCTCTCTCATAGGATTTGGATTTTGTGGAAAGAAGATTTGAGTGGAAAGCAACTTGGAGAGGCTAGAGATCAAGATTCATATGGTAGGAATGGAATATCTTGGTCTCAACACATGAGTAGGTGGTTCTCTCTCAGAACATATGAGTTGGAATGGTGTATGCGTTCTGATGGCTCTCTCTTCGGATGAAGAGGAGGTGGACGGGTATATATAGCCTCCACACAAAATCCAACCGTTACACACAGTTTTCCAATCTCGGTGGGACCGAATCAACAAACTCGGTCGGACCGAAAATGTAAACCTAGTGACCGTTAGAGATTTTCGGTGGGACTGACATGCAACTCGGTAGGACCGATATGGTTAGGGTTTGGGCATAACGTAATCTCGGTGAGACCGATTACACAAACTCGGTGAGACCGAATTTGGTAATTAGCTAACCAGAGAGTTGGTCAGGCAAACTTGGTGGGACCGATTTGCTCTTTCGGTGAGACCGAAAAGTTACAAAGGGGAAACACTGAATTTACATTGCAATCTCGGTGGGACCGATTCGCTCTTTCGGTGAGACCGAAAAGTTATGAAAGGGAAACAGAGAGTTTGCAATCCCATCTCGGTGAGACCGAGATCCCTATCGGTAGAACCGAATTGCTAGGGTTTGGCAGTGGCTTATGACAAGTGAAACTTGGTGGCGCCGGATAGGAAGAATCGGTAGGACCGAGTTTGGCTTAGGGTTTAGGTCATATGTGGAAGTGGGAAAGTAGCTGAGGGTTTTGGAGCATATCACTAAGCACATGAAGCAAGAGGCTCATTAAGCAACACCTCATCCCTCCTTGATAGTATTGGCTTTTCCTAAAGACTCAATGTGATCATGGATCACTAAAATGTAAAATGAGGAGTCTTGAGCTTGAAGCTTTAGCCAATCCTTTGTCCTTAGCACCTTGAAGGAGTTCCCACAACCTTTAGTCCATGCCACTCCATTGTTGAACTTATCTGAAACATGCTAGATCGAAATGTTAGTCCAACAAGAGATATGTTGTCATCAATTATCAAGACCACCTAGGGAGCACTTGTGCTTTCAAATGGTGTGTCCGAACGTCGTAACAGTGCTTTATTAGATATGGTGCGATCTATGATGTCTCTTACCGATTACCACTATCGTTTTGGGGTTATGCATTAGAGACAGCTGCATTCATGTTAAATAGGGCACCATCTAAATCCGTTGAGATGACACCGTATGAACTATGGTTTGGCAAGAAACCTAAGCTGTCGTTTCTTAAAGTTTGAGGTTGCAATGCTTATGTGAAAAAGTTTCAACCTGATAAGCTCTAACCCAAATCGGAGAAGTGCGTCTTCATAGGATACCCAAAAGAAAATGTTGGGTACACCTTCTATCACAGATCCGAAGGCAATATATTCGTTGCTTTGAATGGATCCTTTCTAGAAAAGGAGTTTCTCTCGAAAGAAGTGAGTGGAAGGAAAGTAGAACTTGATGAGGTAACTGTACCTGCTCCCTTATTGGAAAGTAGTTCATCACAGAAATCTGTTCCTGTGACTACTACACCGATTAGTGAGGAAGCTGATGATGATGATCATGTAACTTCAGATCAAGTTACTATCGAACCTCGTAGGTAAACCAGAGTGAGATCTGCACCAGAGTGGTACGGTAATCCTGTTCTGGAGGTCATGTTACTTGACCATGATGATCCTACGAACTATGAGGAAGCGATGATGAGCCCAGATTCCGCGAAATGGCTTGAGGCCATGAAATCTGAGATGAGATCCATGTATGAGAACAAAGTATGGACTTTGATTGAGTTGCCCAATGATCGGCGAGCCATTGAGATTAAATGGATCTTCAAGAGGAAGACGGACGCTGATAGTAGTGTTACTATCTACAAAGCTAGAATTGTCGCAAAAAGGTTTTCGACAAGTTCAAGGTGTTGACTACGATGAGAGTTTCCCACTCATATCTATGCTTAAGTCTGTCTGAATCATGTTAGAAATTGCCGCATTTTATGAAATCTGGCAAATGGATAAACAAAATTACATTCCTTAATGGATTTATTAAAGAAGAGTTGTATATGATGCAACCAGAAGGTTTTGTCAATCCTAAATATGCAAGCTCCAGTGATCCATCTATGGACTGGTGCAAGCATCTCGGAGTTGGAATACGCTTTGATAAGTTGATCAAAGCATATAGTTTTATACAGACTTGTGGTGAAGCCTGTATTTACAAGAAAGTGAGTGGGAGCACTACAGCATTTCTGATAAGTATATGTGAATGACATATTGTTGATCGGAGATAATGTAGAATTATTCTGCAAAGCATAAAGGAATATTTGAAAGGAGTTTTTCAAAGAAAGACCTCGGTGAAGCTGCTTACATATTGAGCGTCAAGATCTATAGAGATAGATCAAGACACTTGATAAGTTTTTCAATGAGTGCATACCTTGACAAGATTTTGAAGTAGTTCAAAATGGAACAGTCAAAAAAGGAGTTCTTGCCTGTGTTACAAGGTGTGAAGTTGAGAAAGACTCAAAACCCGACCACGGCAGAAGATAGAGAGAGAATGAAAGTCATTCCCTATGCCTCAGCCATAGGTTCTATAAAGTATGCCATGCTGTGTACCAAACCTATTGTATACCCTGCCCTGAGTTTGGCAAAGGAGTACAATAGTGATCTAGGAGTAGATCACTGGACATTGGCAAAATTATCCTTAGTGGAATAAGGATATGTTTCTCGATTATGGAGGTGACAAAAGGTTCGTCGTAAAGGGTTACGTCGATGCAAGTTTTGACACTGATCCAGATAACTCAAAGTCTCAATCTGGATACATATTTAAAGTGGGAGCAATTAGCTAGATTAGCTCCTTGCAGAGCATTGTAGACATAGAAATTTGCAAAATACGTACGGATCTGATTATGGCAGACCCGTTGACTAAACTTCTCTCACCAGCAAAACATGATCACACCTTAGTACTCTTTGGATGTTAATCACATAGCGATGTGAACCAGATTATTGACTCTAGTAAACCCTTTGGGTGTTGGTCACATGTCGATGTGAACTATGGGTGTTAATCACATGGTGATGTGAACTATTGGTATTAAATCACATGGTGATGTGAACTAGATTATTGACTCTAGTGCAAGTGGGAGACTGAAGGAAATATGCCCTAGAGGCAATAATAAAGTTATTATTTATTTCCTTATATCATGATAAATGTTTATTATTCATGCTAGAATTGTATTAACCGGAAACATAATACATGTGTGAATACATAGACAAACAGAGTGTCACTAGTATGCCTGTACTTGACTAGCTCGTTGATCAAAGATGGTTATGTTTCCTAACCATAGACATGAGTTGTCATTTGATTAACGGGATCACATCATTAGGAGAATGATGTGATTGACTTGACCCATTCCGTTAGCATAGCACTTGATCGTTTAGTTTGTTGCTATTGCTTTCTTCATGACTTATACATGTTCCGATGACTATGCGATTATGCAACTCCCGTTTACCGGAGGAACACTTTGTGTGCTACCAAACGTCACAACGTAACTGGGTGATTATAAAGGTGCTCTACAGTTGTCTCTGAAGGTACTTGTTGGGTTGGCGTATTTCGAGATTAGGATTTGTCACTCCGATTGTCGGAGAGGTATCTCTGGGCCCTCTCGGTAATGCACATCACCAAAGCCTTGCAAGCATTGCAACTAATAAGTTAGTTGCGGGATGATGTATTACGGAACGAGTAAAGAGACTTGCCGGTAACGAGATTGAACTAGGTATTGAGATACCGACGATCGAATCTCGGACAAGTAACATATCGATGACAAAGGGAATAACGTATGTTTTTATGCGGTCTGACCGATAAAGATCTTCGTAGAATATGTAGGAGCCAATATGGGCATCTAGGTCCCGCTATTGGTTATTGACCAGAGAGGTGTCTCGGTCATGTCTACATAGTTCTCGAACCCGTAGGGTCCGCACGCTTAACGTTCGTTGACAATATTGTACTATATGAGTTATGTATGTTGATGACCGAATGTTGTTCGGAGTCCGGCATGAGATCACGGACATGACGAGGAACTCCGGAATGGTCCGGAGATAAAGTTTGATATATGGGATAGTAGTGTTTGATCTCCGGAAGGGTTTCGGAATTCACCGGAAGGGCTTCCGGTTGTTTCCCGAAATGTTTGGGCACGAGAACACTTTATCTGGGCCAAAGGGGAAAGCCCACGAGGCTTTTGGAAAGTGAAAAAGGAAGTTTTGTGGAGACCAGAGGCTAGACGCTAGGAACCTTGGCGTCTAGGGGGTAGACGTCGGGAACCCTGGCGTCTACCCTGGAGTCCGAGAAGGACTCTTGCCTTTCGGGTGAAACCGACTTTGAGGAGGGTTTTACTCCAAGTTTCGACCCCAGGGCTCAACATATAATAGAGGGGTAGGGCTAGCACCAAAGACACATCAAGAAACACCAAGCCGTGTGCCGGCAACCCCATCCCCTCTAGTTTATCCTCCGTCATAGTTTTCGTAGTGCTTAGGCGAAGCCCTGCGGAGATTGTTCTTCACCAACACCGTCACCACGCCATCGTGCTGCCGGAACTCATCTACTACTTCGCCCCTCTTGCTGGATCGAGAAGGCGAGGACGTCACCGAGCCGAACGTGTGCAGAACTCGGAGGTGTCGTGCTTTCGGTACTTGGATCGGTCGGACGTGAAGATGTACGACTACATCAACCGCGTTGATATAACGCTTCCGCAAACGGTCTACGAGGGTACGTAGACAACACTCTCCCCTCTCGTTGCTATGCATCACCATGATCTTGCGTGTGCATAGGAAATTTTTTGAAATTACTACGTTCCCCAACAGCCTCCGCACCGGCCAGTTGAATTCGTCATCGATCTTGAGCCTAGCACGGAACCTGTTTGCAAATGTCCTTACAAACTTGGACCTGAAGAGTTGAAGGAGCTGAAGAAACAACTCGATATTCAAGAGCGAATAGGTCTCATCCGACCTAGTTCTTCTCCATGGGGTTGTGGAGTTCTTTTTGTGAAGAAGAAGGATGGAACGGACCGACTCTGTGTCGACTACCGTCCATTGAACAAGAAGACCATAAAGAACAAGTACCCACTTCCCAACATCAACGAGCTGTTTGAACAACTCAAAGGTGCTCAAGTATTCTCCAAGCTTGATCTCCGTATGGGCTATCACCATATTCGCATTCGTGAAGAGGATATCCCCAAGACAGCATTCAGAACAAGCTATGGTTCATATGAATACACTATCATGTCTTTCGGCCTCGTCAATGCTCCTCCGACATTCTCTCGCATGATGAATTTCATCTTCAACGCCTACACAAATGACTTCGTCTTGGTCTACCTCGATGACATTTTGGTCTTTTCCAAGAACAAGGAAGATCATGCCAAGCACTTGCGTTTGGTGCTGGATAAACTCAGAGAACATCAGTTCTATGCGAAGTTTTCAAAGTGCGAGTTTTGGCTCGATGAGGTTCTCTACCTTGGGCATATCATCTCTACCAAGGGCATAGCGGTGAATCCTGAGAAGGTGTCTGCAATTGTGAATTGGGAACCACCTCAGAATGTGAAGCAACTCCGCAGCTTCCTTGGTCTCGCAAGCTATTGTCGAAGGTTCGTTGAGAACTTCTCAAAGATCGTGAAGCCTCTTTCCAACCTCCTCCAGAAGCATGTGAAGTACTTTTGGTCTCCTGAATGTGACATTGCTTTCAACACCCTGAAAGAGAAGTTAGTCAATGCTCCAGTTCTGACTCCTCCTGATGAATCCAAACCGTTTGAGGTCTTTTGTGATGCTTCCCTTCAAGGTCTTGGTGCAGTGTTGATGCAAGAGAAGAAAGTTGAGGCTTATACCTCTCGCCAGTTGAAGCCCGACGAGAAGAACTACCCCACTCATGACCTTGAGTTGGCGGCAGTTGTGCATGCTCTTTTAACTTGGATGCATCTCTTATTGGGACGAAAAGTGGACATCTTCACTGACCACAAGAGTCTCAAGTACATCTTCACTCAGCCAAACCTCAACCTCAGGCAGACTCGTTGGGTCGAAATGATTCAAGAGTATAATCTGAGTATCGAATATACTCCAGGCAAGGCCAATGTAATTGCTGACACATTGAGCAGGAAGGCTTACTGCAACAGTTTGATTCTCAAGCCTTACCAACCCGAGCTTTGTGAAGCTTTCCATAAACTCAACCTTCAAGTTGTTCCTCAAGGTTTCCTCGCCAACCTCCAAGTCTCTCCTACTTTGGAAGATCAGATTCGCGAGGCTCAACTTCTTGATGCTATGGTGAAGAAGGTGAAGATTGGGATTGCCAAGAGTCAACCTAAGTACAAGTGCTATCGTCTCGATGACAAGGATACTCTATTCTTCGAGAATCGCATTGTTGTGCCTAAAGGTGAACTTCGTAAAGTCATTATAAACGAGGCTCACAATTCACTCCTCTCTATCCACCCTGGAAGTACAAAGATGTACCATGACCTCAAGCAGTCGTATTGGTGGACTTGAATGAAGCGTGAGATTGCTCAGTTCGTGAATGAATGTGATGTCTGCAGAAGAGTGAAAGCAGAACACCAACGACCAGCTGGTCTCCTCCAACCTCTTGCCATTCCAGAATGGAAGTTTGACCACATTGAGATGGACTTCGTTACTGGATTTCCAAAGTCCAAGTGTGGCAATGATGCTATCTTCGTTGTCATCGACAAACTCACTAAAGTGGCTCACTTTCTGCCTATCAAAGAATCTATCATAGCAGCTCAATTGGCAAAGCTATATACCTCCCGAATTGTCTCTTTGCATGGTATTCTGCAGTTGATTTCTTCAGATCGTGGCAACATCTTTATCTCCAAGTTTTGGGATTCTTTTCAGAAGGCCATGGGCACCAACATCCATTTTAGCACAGCTTTTCATCCTCAAACTAGTGGCCAAGTCGAGCGTGTCAATCAGATTCTTGAAGATATGGTCAGGGCTTGCGTCATCTCCTTCGGTATGAAGTGGGAAGATTGTCTTCCATATGCCGAGTTCTCCTACAACAACAGCTTCCAAGCGAGTTCGGGCAAGGCCCCATTCGAAATTCTCTATGGCAGGAAGTGTCGTACTCCTCTTAACTGGTCAGAGACTGGTGAACGTCAACTTCTTGGCAATGACTTGATCATAGAGGCAGAAGAGATGTGCAAAGTCATTCGTGATAATCTCAAAGCCGCACAATCGCGCTAGAAGAGTTACTATGATAGCAAGCATCGTGACTTGGCTTTCGAGATCGGAGACCATGTCTACCTCCGCGTCTCTCCAATGAAAGGTACTCGTCGCTTCGGTATCGAAGGGAAGCTTGCCCCTAGATACGTGGGTCCTTTCAAGATCGTCAGCAAAAGAGGCGATCTCTGTAACACCATCGATGCGACTATAGCTCCCACGTGTCGAGGCACGACTTAGAGACATAATCGCATTGAAGGCATATGTCGCAAGTTAGGCAATCTTCACAACATCCCATATAATATGAATAATAAAGGGGAGATAACATAGTTGGCTTACACTCGCCACGTCAATCAAGTACATAAATAACATTACATCATCCATACACTCAAGGCCCGACTACGGCGCCAAAATAAAAGAGAACCCAACATGCGACACGGTCCCAATCACCCCCAACTAGGCACCACTACTGATCGTCGGGAAAGGAAACATAATATCGTTGAGAGTCTTCGTCGAACTCCCACTTGAGCTCATACGCGTCTCCTGGAGCGGAATCATCAGGCCCTGCATCTGGTGTAATAGTAACCTGTGAGCCACAGGGACTCAGCAATCTCGCACCCTCGCGATCAAGACTATTCAAGCTTATAGGTATGGCAAGGTAAAATATGAGTGGAGCTGCAGCAAGCGACTAGCAAGTATGGTGGCTAACTTATTCGCAAAAGAGAGCGAGAAGAGGAGGCAAAGCACGAGCGAGAAACTAGAGGGCAGCCTGCGCAAACATTACTCCAACACCGTGTCCACTTCCCGGACTCCGCCGAGAAGAGGCCATCACGGTAACACACTCAATTGATTCATTTTTAATTATTTAAGGTTCAAGTTATCTACAACCGGACATTAACAAATTCCCATCTGCCCATAACCGCAGGCACAGCTTTCGAAAGTTCAATCCCTGCAGGGGAGTCCCAACTTAGCCCATGACAAGCTCTCACGGTCAACAAAGGAATAGACCTCCTCCCAAGATGTTCCGATCAGACTCGGTACCTCGGTAACTCAAGACACTTCGACAGGTTAAAACAAGACCAGCAACACCGCCCGAATGTGCCGACAAATCCCGATAGGAGCTGCACATATCTCTTTTCAGGGCACACTCAGATTGTCCTAGGTACGGGTAGGCCAGCCCAGAGTTGCCCCTGGTAGGCACCGGTAGCTGACAGGTGGACCAACACTCAGAGGAGCACTGGCCCGGGGGGGTTAAAATAAGATGACCCTTGAGTCTGCTGAACCCAAGGGAAAGAAAAGGCTAGGTGGAAAATGGTAAAACCAAGGTTGGGCATTGCTGGAAAAGCTTTAATTAAGGCGAAATATCAAGGGGTTACCATTATAACCCAACCGCGTAAGGAACGCAAAATCCGGGAACATAACACCGATATGAGGGAAACTAGGGCGGCAAGAGTGGAACAAAACACTAGGCGAGAGGTCGAGCCTTCCACCCTTCACCAAGTATATAGATGCATTAAGATAACATAGCAATATAATGATATCCCAACAAGTAAATAAATGATGTTCCAACAAGGAACGATCTCCAACCTTCACCTCCAACTAGCAACGCTATAAGAGGGGCTGAGCAAAGCGGTAACATAGCCAATCAACGATTTGCTAGGACAATGGTGGGTTAGAGGTTTGACATGGAAATTTGGTAGGCTGACAAGCAAGTGGTAGGCATCGTAGCAATGGCATAGCAAAGAGCGAGCAAACTAGCATAGCAAAGATAGTAGTGATTTCGAGGGTATGATCATCTTGCCTGCACAGTTGTCAGAGTTGACTGGCTCCTCACAAGCAAACTCAACGGGCTCCTCGGTAGCGAACTCGTCTCCCGGCTCTACCCAAACAAGACAAACAAGGAACAAGTATACAATCAACCATGTGCAAGACCAAGCAATATGATGAAATGATGATATGCTATGCGGGATGCAAAATGCAAGATATGACAGGAAATGCATGAACCTGGCCTCAACTTGGAATTCCAAGGGTGCCACTGGAAAGATGAGATGAAATCGATTGAAAACGATATAGAGAACGCCGGAATCGGAGTTACGGTTTGGAAATGGCAATTGGTTCAAAATGACACCGGTCTGCGATTTACAGCAAGTAGGCATCTAAATGCAATGAGATGAACATGCTACAGCCACCAAACATGACAACAAAATACATGGCAGGGATGCACACAAGATGCTTAACAAAAGTCTAGCACTGAGCTACGGCCAAATCATCCATTAGCAGGTTCAAACAAGCATGGCAAAAACGCAAATGGTAAAACAGATCTCAGACTTAGTGAAATTAACACTTGTCTGGAATTTTAGATCATATAGCCCTCTTCGGAGCAACAAAACAACATGCTACAGGACCTGAACATGACAAAGAAAGACATGGCATGGAGCTACTCAACAAGCTTAACAAAAGTCCCTTAGTGACCTTGAGCCAAAAGGGATCACAAAATATAGTAACAAGCACACGAACATAGCAAAAACATAATCAGTTTTCAGACTTAGTGAAAACTGGGACATGCTGAAATATAACTCACGAAGGCATGTTTACGAGCTCGATGCACTCACTACGGTGCAAGTCATGGCAAGGCAAGCATACATCCACTAAGAAGGGACAAAATACAAGCTAGACATGGCAAGAACAAAGGCATAGCATGCATGGATCAACTACAATAGCATCGGCAAAATCGCAAACAAGTTGACGATCTGCCCAGATTCGCAACGAAGCAAAAGTAGAGCTCGATTGACTCAAGCTAGGGTGATCCATAATTGATAATAAAGACATGGATGGATAGACCACTACAGGATTAACAAAACTCCCTTACTGATCATCCTCAGAAGAGGCACGAATCACTAGGAATCAACAAGAACATATGGCATCATGAACTAAATAATCTCAGACTTAGTGAAAACTACCAAGTCTCTGAAAACAGATTCACCGGGTGCCTCACTTTGCAAGCTTGCACAAGTCACCACACACATCACAAAAATGCATGGGTTGCACCTCTGGAAGGATAACAAGATGCTTAACAAAACATATGAAGGACTCACAGGCATATCATGCACACAATAATCATGGCAAAAATGACAAAAGTCTAAGATGAACTAGCAGATCTGACAATTAACTCACGAAGGCCTCTTCTAACAGCATTTCGGGCATCAAGATGAGCTCAAATGAAAATAATGCAATGGAACAAAATGATGTACTCGTCGAGGAGAACATTTTGATATGCTATATGCCCAAATCAGAGCTACGGATGCAAAGTTACAGCAGGTCAAACATCGCATAAAAAATGACGGGAGAGGGGAAAAGTCAACCGCTAGATCTAGGGTTCCTCGCGGCGCGCGAACCGAGGCCAGATCTGATCTCGCCGGAGTTCATGCTCCTGTTCACCGGAATCGGGCGAAGCTCGCCGGAGAGAGGGGGGCCGAGGAGCCGAGGGAGGCGGCGGCGCTCGGGCGCGGGTACTGGGAGGCGCGGGCGGCGGTGGATGGGCTCGTGGGGGCCCGGTTTGGGCCTCCCGGGCCGCGGCGGGTGAGGGACGGCGGCGGCCACGTGGCGGCACGCCACTGGCTGCGGGTGGTGGCGGGTGAGATCCGGACATTGTCCGGCTCGTCCGGACACGTCCGGTGCGGCGGAGAGAGGTTTTTTTAGGGTTAGGGGGGAGAGAATCCGAGATTTAGAATGGGGGTGTATATATAGGCATAGAGGGAGCTAGGAGAGTCCAAATGAGGTGTGGTTTTCGGCCACGCGATCGTGATCGAACGCTCTAGGACATGGAGCAGAGTTTGGTGGGTTTTGGGCCAAATTGGAGGGGTGTTGGGCTGCAACACACACGAGGACTTTTCGGTCCCTCGGTTAACCGTTGGAGTATCAAACGAAGTCCAAATGATACGAAACTTGACAGGCGGTCTACCGGTAGTAAACCAAGGCCGCTTGGCAAGTCTCGGTTCAATCTGGAAATGTTTAATCCCCACACACAAAAGAAAGCTAGAATTGGCCACCGGAGGAGAACGAAGCACCGAAATGCAAAACGGACAACGGGAAAAATGCTCGAATGCATGAGAAGAACACGTATGCAAATGCAATGCACATGATGACATGATATGAGATGCATGACAAAGACAACAACACACGGAGACAAAAACCCGAACCTGAGGAAATAAAATAACTTAACGCCGGAAACGGCAAGAGTTGGAGTACAAATTGGGAAAGTTACATCCGGGTGTTACAACACTCCACCACTACGAAAAGATCTCGTCCCGAGATCTAGGACTGAAAGAACGCCGGGTACTCAGAACGAAGGTGATCCTCGCGTTCCTAGGTAGCTTCACGGTCGGAATGGTGTGACCACTTGACTTTGAGAAATTTGATTGACTTGTTGCGAGTCTTGCGTTCAGTCTCTTCAAGAATAGCAACTGGGTGCTCACGATAAGAGAGATCTTCTTGGATCTCAATGTCCTCGAAGTTGACGGTGCGGTCAGGAGTCTTGAAGCACTTTCGAAGCTGAGAGACATGGAACACGTCATGAACATTTGCAAAGTTTGAAGGAAGCTCGAGTTGATAGGCGAGGTCGCCTCTCTTGCTGACAATCTTGAAAGGTCCCACGTATCTAGGAGCAAGCTTCCCTTTGATACCGAAGCGACGAGTACCTTTCAAAGGAGAGACACGGAGGTAAACATGATCTCCGATCTCGAAAGCCAAATCACGGTGCTTACTATCATAGTAGCTCTTCTAGCGGGATTGGGCTGCTTTGAGGTTATCTCGAATGACTTTGCACATTTCTTCTGCCTCTGTGATTAAGTCATTACCCAAAAGCTGACGTTCACCGGTTTCAGACCAGTTGAGAGGGGTACGGCACTTCCTGCCATACAGAATTTGAAAAGGGGCCTTGCCCGAACTTGCTTGAAAACTGTTGTTATAGGAGAATTCAGCATAAGGAAGACAATCCTCCCACTTCATGCCGAAGGAGATCACACAAGCCCTGAGCATATCTTCAAGAATCTGGTTGACACGCTCGACTTGACCGCTTGTTTGAGGATGGAAAGCTATGCTGAAGCGGATCTTGGTGCCCATGGCCTTCTGGAAAGAATCCCAAAACTTCGAGGTAAAGATGCTACCACGGTCTGAAGAGATCACTTGAGGAATATCGTGCAGAGAGACAATACGAGAGGTATAGAGTTCCACCAATTGAGCTGCAGTGATCGACTCTTTGATAGGCAGAAAATGAGCCACTTTGGTGATTTTGTCGATGACAACGAATATAGCATCATTGCCACGCTTGGACTTTGGAAACCCAGTCACGAAGTCCATCTCAATGTGGTCAAACTTCCATTCTGGAATGGCAAGAGGTTGGAGGAGACCAGCTGGCCTTTGGTGTTCTGCCTTCACTCTTCTGCAGACATCACATTCATTCACGAATTGAGCGATCTCGCGCTTCATTCGAGTCCACCAATAAGCTTGCTTAAGGTCCTGATACATCTTCGTGCTCCCAGGGTGGATGGAGAGGAGAGAATTGTGAGCCTCGTTCATGATCACTTTACGGAGGTCACCTTTGGGCACAACAATACGATCATCAAAGAAGAGAGTGTCCTTGTCATCAAGACGGTAGCACTTGTACTTGGACTGACTCTTGGCAATCCCAATCTTCACCTTTTTCACCATAGCATCAAGAAGTTGGGCTTGGCGAATCTGGTCTTCCAAGGTAGGAGAGACTTGAAGTTGGCGAGGAAACCTTGAGGAACAACTTGCAGATTAAGTTTGCGGAAAGCTTCACAAAGCTCGGGTTGATAAGGCTTGATAATCAGACTGTTGCAGTAAGCTTTCCTGCTCAAAGCGTAAGCAATCACATTGGCCTTGCCTGGAGTATACTCAATACTCGGATTATACTCTTGAATCATTTCGACCCATCGAGTTTGCCTGAGGTTGAGATTAGGCTGAGTGAAGATGTACTTGAGACTCTTGTGATCAGTGAAAATGTCCACTTTTCTTCCCAATAGAAGATGTCTCCAAGTCAAAAGAGCATGCACAACTGCCGCCAACTCAAGAGCATGAGTGGGGTAGTTCTTCTCATTAGGCTTCAACTAGCGAGATGTATAAGCAACAACTTTCTTCTCTTGCATCAAAACTGCGCCAAGACCTTGGAGAGAGGCATCACAAAAGACCTCGTATGGCTTGGATTCATAAGGCGGAGTCAGAATTGGAGCAGTGATCAATTTCTCTTTCAAAGTGTTGAAAGCAATATCACACTCCGGAGACCAAACGTACTTGACGTGCTTCTGAAGAAGATTAGAGAGAGGCTTCGCGATCTTAGAAAAGTTTTCAACGAATCTTCGGCAATAGCTTGCGAGACCGAGAAAACTACGGAGTTGCTTCATGTTCTGAGGAGGTTCCCAATTCACAATTGCAGACACCTTCTCAGGATTCACGGCAATGCCCTTGGCAGAGATGATATGACCAAGATAAAGAACCTCATCGAGCCAAAATTCACACTTGGAGAACTTGGCGTAGAACTGATGTTCCCTCAGCTTATCGAGAACCAAACGCAAGTGCTTGGCATGATCTTCCTTGTTCTTCGAGAAAACCAGAATGTCGTCGAGATAGACCAAAACGAAGTCATTGGTGTAGGCGTTGAAGATGAAGTTCATCATGCGAGAGAACGTCGGAGGAGCGTTGCCGAGGCCAAAAGACATGACAATGTATTCATATGAACCAAAGCTTGTTCTGAATGCTGTCTTGGGAATATCTTCTTCACGAATGTGAATCTGGTGATAACCCATACGGAGATCAAGCTTGGAGAATACTTGGGCACCTTTGAGTTGTTCGAACAGCTCATTGATGTTGGGAAGTGGGTATTTGTTCTTGATGGTCTTCTTGTTCACTGGACGGTAATCAACACAAAGTCGGTCCGTTCCATCCTTCTTCTTCACAAAAAGAACACCACAACCCCACGGAGAAGAACTAGGCCGGATGAGACCCATTCTTTCTTGCTCATCGAGTTGCTTCTTCAGCTCCTTCAACTCTTCAGGTCCGAGCTTGTAAGGACGTTTGCACACAGGTTCCGTGCCAGGCTCAAGATCAATAACGAATTCAACTGGCCGGTGCGGAGGCATTCCTGGAAGCTCTTCTGGAAAGACGTCTTGGTATTCGCAAACGACTAAAATTTGAGAGATGGCATCCAATTCACCCTTCTCATTGAGAGAAAACAGACGAATGGTATCATCACGAGCGGCAAAGACAATTACATCCTCAGACGAATGAGTCAATTGAATCTGCCTGGCTGCACAATCAAGCTGAGCCTTGTGCTTAGAAAGCCAATCCATTCCGAGAATAAGATCAATATCCGAGTCACCGAGAACCGTAGGAGAAGCCAAGAACTTGTAGTCACCCAAAGTGATAGAAACATCCGGAACGATGGAGTTAGCCTGCATGCGCTTACCGGGAGAGACAACTGCTAAAGGACTAGACAAAACTTGCGAAACCAATTCATGCCTATTTGTAAACAGTCTCGAGATGAAGCAATGCGATGCACCAGTGTCAAAAAGAACTTTTGCGGGAATATCATTAACAGGAAGGTTACCCATGATCACATCTGACGAGTCCTCTGCCTGAGCTGCATTCATCAAATTGACCTTGGCATGCTTGGGGTTATGCTTGACCACAGCTGTACTTGCCGATCTGACAGGAGGAGGAGGAAGATGCCTCTGGTTGAGACACTTGATGGCATAGTGACCCTTCTGTTGGCACTTGTTGCATGTGACCTTTGAAAGCGGACGGTGATACGGAGCACTCGATCTTGGAGCTTAAGACGAAGTCTTGTTCTGAAAGCCAGGGTTGGGTGGGTGGGAAGAACCACTGCCACCTTTACTCTTCTGCTGATACGGCTGACGGAACGAAGGACGAGGAAGCCAAAACTTCTGCTGCTTGGCCACTTGAGTAGAGGAAGAAGGAGTAACATCTCTGACTGGCTTCTTGGAAGCATCACACCTCAACTGAGCAGCCTCTTGCTTCAGTGCCATGTTGTAGAACTCATCGTACCTCAAGGGCTCAAAGAGAACAAGAGCGAGCTGAATTTCTTCTCTGAGACCACCCCTGAACTGATATATCATGCTCTTCTCATCAGGGACGTCCTGCTTGGCAAAGCGGGCAAGCTTCTGGAACAACTTGTTGTAGTCATAGACAGACAAAGAGCCTTGCTTCAGATTGCGGAATTCCTCACGCTTGCTTTCAACCACGCTCTGCGGAATATGATGAGCTCGGAAATCTCGACGGAAATCATCCCAAGTGATAACACGTCCACCTCTGGAATCCTTGTACTACTGGAACCATTCTGCAGCTTGATCTTTGAGTTGGAAGGAAGCGAACTTAACAAAGTCCTCAGGCCTGACGTTACTGCACTCGAAATGCTTACACAGATCCACAAGCCAATCGTCAGCATCGGTTGCCTCAACACAATTGCTGAAAGTCTTTGGCCCGTTAGCAAGGAACTGGTTGAGTGTAGCAAAGTGACCCTGATTGCTGCCTTGATTCCCTTGACTGCCTTGATTGCGCTCTTGGAGAATTTGCATGATCAGCTGTGTGTTTGCATTGGTTGTGGCCATCACAGCTTGCCATGCCTCTGGAGGAGGTGGAGGTGGTGGCGGATCAGGATTCGGAGTCGTGCGTGTTGGAGGAGCCATCCTGAAGAGGTTGACCACCATTAGCACATTGACAAACAAATATTGAAGCTGAATCCAACGGAATGAAAATTGCAACATATAGTCTTCACATCCGAACAAAATGAACGAATGCATTCCTCTTGAAATGGTCACATATCCATAAATTGAGAAGCCACGTAGAGTTAAGGTACAGAAATAAACCAACAAGGTACGGATCGAGAACGAATAATCGGTAAGAAATCCCAATCTCAAACCAATATCCGTGGAAGAAGAACTAGAGCTACTAGAATTCCCACCTATGAAACTCCCGAACTTTTCCGGTTATGCAATCAGGTGTTGGGGATACAGGGGAAGCATAATATCTCACCCAAACTAGCAAATCCTATATCTAGCTGTATCCATCCTTCAACACATAACCAAGAAACCTTCGGAAACCATCTACCTCAACCTTCGGAAAGCATCCGTTATACAAGTTATGGCGATACTCCCGAACTCCCGCCCCAGTACTGGGTGGCGTCGAGGTTATCTCACCAACGAACTGCATAAAAGAGATTTTCGATGTCGGCGTACTAGACTCAGGTATTCTAGAATTGCAACGATAAAATTATGATGACAACACCTCAGAGCTCAACTCCCCGGGACACTTCCACTAAACCCCTGACAGGAGGCACCAAGACAATGTTCTCATCATAAAACCATCGGAACGATTCCAAGATACCCGCTTGATCCTAAAAAAAATTTGGTGAAATTTGAGAAGAGAAGAGTCAAAACTCTACGTCAGGATGCCTTACCAGAGCGATGAGGAGACTAGGAAGTAAAAAAGAATTCCTAATCTCTCTGATATATAATTCCTAAATGACTCAAAGCATTTTTTCTAGACACAACTCGGCCGCTAAAAACGATCAAGCAATGGGGTTCCTAAGGTCGGGGAAGGCTCTGATTACCAACTTGTAACACCCTCGATGCGACTATAGCTCCCACGTGTCCAGGCACGACTTAGAGACATAATCGCATTGAAGGCATATGTCGCAAGTTAGGCAATCTTCACAACATCCCATATAATATGAATAATAAATGGGAGATAACATAGTTGGCTTACACTCGCCACGTCAATCAAGTACATAAATAACATTACATCCTCCATACACTCAAGGCCCGACTACGGCGCCAAAATAAAAGAGAACCCAACATGCGACACGGTCCCAATCACCCCCAACTGGGCACCACTACTGATCGTCGGGAAAGGAAACATAATATCATTGAGAGTCTTCGTCGAACTACCACTTGAGCTCATACGCGTCTCCTGGAGCGGAATCATCAGGCCCTGCATCTGGTGTAATAGTAATCTGTGAGCCACAGGGACTCAGCAATCTCGCACCCTCGCGATCAAAACTATTCAAGCTTATAGGTATGGCAAGGTAAAATATGAGTGGAGCTGCAGCAAGCGACTAGCAAGTATGGTGGCTAACTTATTCGCAAAAGAGAGCGAGAAGAGGAGGCAAAGCACGAGCGAGAAACTAGAGGGCAGCCTGCGCAAACATTACTCCAACACCGTGTCCACTTCCCGGACTCCGCCGAGAAGAGGCCATCACGGTAACACACTCAATTGATTCATTTTTAATTATTTAAGGTTCAAGTTATCTACAACCGGACATTAACAAATTCCCATCTGCCCATAACCGCGGGCACGGCTTTCGAAAGTTCAATCCCTGCAGGGGAGTCCCAACTTAGCCCATGACAAGCTCTCACGATCAACGAAGGAATAGACCTCCTCCCAAGACGTTCCGATCAGACTCGGTATCTCGGTAACTCAAGACACTTCGATGGATTAAAACAAGACCAGCAACACCGCCCGAATGTGCCGACAAATCCTGATAGGAGCTGCACATATCTCTTTCTCAGGGCACACTCAGATTGTCCTAGGTATGGGTAGGCCAGCCCAGAGTTGCCCCTGGTGGCCACCGGTAGCTGACAGGTGGACCAACACTCAGAGGAGCACTGGCCCGGGGGGTTAAAATAAGATGACCCTTGAGTCTGCTGAACCCAAGGGAAAGAAAAGGCTAGGTGGCAAATGGTAAAACCAAGGTTGGGCATTGCTGGAAAAGCTTTAATCAAGGCAAAATATCAAGGGGTTTCCATTATAACCCAACCGCGTAAGGAACGCAAAATCCGGGAACATAACACCGATATGACGGAAACTAGGGCGGCAAGAGTGGAACAAAACACTAGGCGAGAGGCCGAGCCTTCCACCCTTCACCAAGTATATAGATGCTTTAAGATAACATAGCAATATAATGATATCCCAACAAGTAAATAAATGATGTTCCAACAAGGAACAGCCTCCAATCTTCACCAGCAACTAGCAACGCTATAAGAGGGGCTGAGCAAAGCGGTAACATAGTCAATCAACAGTTTGCTAGGACAATGGTGGGTTAGAGGTTTGACATGGCAATTTGGGAGGCTGACAAGCAAGTGGTAGGCATCGTAGCAATGGCATAGCAAAGAGCGAGCAAACTAGCATAGCAAAGATAGTAGTGATTTCGAGGGTATGATCATCTTGCCTGCACAGTTGTCAGAGTTGACTGGATCCTCACAAGCAAACTCAACGGGCTCCTCGGTAGAGAACTCGTCTCCTGGCTCTACCCAAACAAGACAAACAAGCAACAAGTATACAATCAACCACATGCAAGACCAAGCAATATGATGAAATGATGATATGCTATGCGGGATGCAAAATGCAAGATATGACAGGAAATGCATGAACCTGGCCTCAACTTGGAATTCCAAGGGTGCCACTAGAAAGATGAGATGAAATCGCTTGAAAACGATATAAAGAACGCCGTAATCGGAGTTACGGTTTGGAAATGGCAAGCGATTCAAAATGACACCCGTCTGCGATTTACAGCAAGTAGGCATCTAAATGCAATGAGATGAACATGCTACAGCCACCAAACATGAGAACAAAATACATGGCAGGGATGCACACAAGATGCTTAACAAAAGTCTAGCACTGAGCTACGGCCAAATCATCCATTAACATGTTCAAACAAGCATGGCAAAAACGCAAATGGTAAAACAGATCTCAGACTTAGTGAAATTAACACTTGTCTGGAATTTCAGATCATATAACCCTCTTCGGAGCAACAAAACAACATGCTACAGGACCTGAACATGACAAAGAAAGACATGGCATGGAGCTACTCAACAAGCTTAACAAAAGTCCCTTAGTGATCTTGAGCCAAAAGGGATCACAAAATATAGTAACAAGCACACGAACATAGCAAAAACATAATCAGTTTTCAGACTTAGTGAAAACTGGGACATGCTGAAATATAACTCATAAAGGCATGTTTACAAGCTCGATGCACTCACTACGGTGCAAGTCATGGCAAGGCAAGCATACATCCACTAAGAAGGCACAAAATACAAGCTAGACATGGGAAGAACAAAGGCATAGCATGCATGGATCAACTACAATAGCATCGGCAAAATCGCAAACAAGTTGACGATCTGCCCAGATTCGCAACGAAGCAAAAGTAGAGCTCGATTGACTCAAGCTAGGGTGCTCCATAATTGCAAACAAAGACATGGATGGATAGACCACTACAGGATTAACAAAACTCCCTTACTGATCATCCTTAAAAGAGGCACGGATCACTAGGAATCCACAAGAACATATGGCATCATGAACTAAATAATCCCAGACTTGGTGAAAACTACCAAGTCTCTGAAAACAGATTCACCGGGTGCCTCACTTTGCAAGCTTGCACAAGTCACCACACACATCACAAAAATGCATGGGTTGCACCTCTGGAAAGATAACAAGATTCTTAACAAAACATATGAAGGACTCACAGGCATATCATGCACACAATAATCATGGCAAAAATGACAAAAGTCTAAGATGAACTAGCAGATCTGACAATTAACTCACGAAGGCCTCTTGTAACAGCATTTCGGGCATCTAGATGAGCTCAAATGAAAATGATGCAATGGAATGAAATTTTGTACTCATCGAGGCGAACATTTTGATATGCTATATGCCCAAATCGGAGCTACGGATGCAAAGTTACAGCAGGTCAAAGATTGCATAAAAAATGACGGGGGAGGGGAAAAGTCAACTGCTAGATCTAGGGTTCCTCGCGGCGTGCGAACCGAGGCCAGATCTGAGCTCGCCGGAGTTCATGCTCCTGTTCACCGGAATTGGACGAAGCTCGCCGGAGAGAGGGGGGTCGAGGTCGCCGGACGGCGAGGACAAAGCGGGGCCGAGGCGGCGGCTCGTGTCACCGCGGTGGTCGGCGACGACGGCGAGGCGGAGGAGGCGGCGAGCGGCGAAGTCCGGCGATGCGGCGGCGATGCGGCGTGGCGGCGCCGGCCACCGGAGACGAGGGAGGAGGCGGCGCTCGGGCGCGGGCACTGGGAGGCGCGGGCGGCGGCGGATGGGCTCGCGGGGGCCCGGTTTGGGCCTCTCGGGCCGCGGCGGGTGAGGGACGGCGGCGGCCACGTGGCGGCACGCCACTGGCTGCGGGCGGCGGCGGGTGAGATCCGGATGTTGTCCGGCTCGTCCGGACACGTCCGGTGCGGCGGAGAGAGGTTTTTTTAGGGTTAGGGGGGAGAGAATCCGAGATTTAGAATGGGGGGTGTATATATAGGCATAGAGGGAGTTAGGATAGTCCAAATGAGGTGCGGTTTTCGGCCACGCGATCGTGATCGAACGCTCTAGGACATCGAGCAGAGTTTGGTGAGTTTTGGACCAAATTGGAGGGGTGTTGGGCTGCAACACACACGAGGCCTTTTCGGTCCCTCGGTTAACCGTTGGAGTATCAAACGAAGTCCAAATGATACGAAATTTGACAGGCGGTCTACCGGTAGTAAACCAAGGCCGCTTGGCAAGTCTCGGTCCAATCCGGAAATGTTTAATCCCCACACACAAAAGAAAGCTAGAATTGGCCACCGGAGGAGAACGAAGCGCCGGAATGCAAAACGGACAACGGGAAAAATGCTCGAATGCATGAGAAGAACACGTATGCAAATGCAATGCACATGATGACATGATATGAGATGCATGACAAAGACAACAACACACGGAGACAAAAACCCGAACCCGAGGAAATAAAATAACTTAACGCCGGAAACGGCAAGAGTTGGAGTACAAATTGGGAAAGTTACATCCGGGGTGTTACAATCTCGCCTATCAACTTGAGCTTCCCTCCAACTTTGCAAACGTGCACGACGTGTTTCACGTGTGTCAACTCCGTAAGTGCTTAAAGACTCCTGACCGCACCGTCAACTTCGAAGACATTGATCTCCAAGAAGACATGTCTTATCGTGAGCACCCCGTTGCTATTCTTGAAGAAACTGAGCGCAAGACTCGCAACAAGTCAATCAAATTCCTGAAAGTCAAGTGGTCCCATCATTATGACTGTGAAGCCACCTGGGAACGCGAGGATCACCTCCGTTCTGAGTACCCGGAGTTTTTCCAGTCCTAGATCTCGGGACAAGATCCTTTCGTAGTGGTGGAGTGTTGTAACACCCCGGATGTAATTTACCTTAATTGTATTCCAACTCTTGCCGTTTCCGGCACTAAGTTATTTTATTTCCTTGTTTCCAGGTTTTTGTCTCCGTGTGTTTTGTCTTTGTCATGCATCTCATATCATGTCATCATGTGCATTGCATCTGCATACGTGTTCATCTCATGCATCCGAGCATTTTCCTATGTCCTCCGGTGTCCCTTTCTACCTCTTTCCGTGTGTGGGGGTTAAATGTTTTCGTATTGGACCGAGACTTGTCATGCGGCCTTGGTTTACTACCGGTAGACCGCGTGTCAAGTTTCGTACCATTTGGACTTCGTTTGATACTCCAACGGTTAACCGAGGGACTGAAAAGACCTCGTGCGTGTTGCAGCCCAACACCCTTCCAAACTGGACCAAAATCCACCAAAAACCCCTCTATAACCTAGAGCATTCGATCACGATCGCGTGGCCGCAAACCGCACCTCATTTGGAGCTTCCTAGCTCCCTCTACCTCTATAAATAGGTCACCCTCTCGAAATCCCGGGTCTTCTCCCCCCGATACCCTAAAATTCCGCTCCTCGCCGCGCCGGACGTGTCCGGGCGCGACGGACACACCGCGCCGCCGCTCCGAGCCAGTGGCACGCTGCCACGTGTCCACCGCCGGGTCTTCCCCGCCGCGGCCCACCGAGTCCCTTCGGGGCCCCCGCGGCCCAGGGCGCCGCCGCCTCCCCCGAGCGGAGCTGCTGCCCCGAGCCGCCGCCTTTCCTCCTCCGGCCGCCGCCTGCTCCGCCCCTCCGCCTCGATGCCGGCGCGCCGCCGCACCGCACCGGTGCCGCCCCACCTCGCCCGGCCTCCCCGACCTCGCCGCCCGGCCTCCCCGACATCGGCGTCGCGCCTCCCGGTCCGGATCCGGGCGGATCCAGCCTTTTCTGGCCTCCCCGCCGCCGCTTCTTCCTCGCCGGAGCAAAGTCAACCCTCTCCGGAGTTGCCTCGGTTCGCATGCCGAGGAACCCTAGATCTAGAGAGGTTGTTTTTTCCCAAGTCTCAGATATTTTTTGCAATATTCATCATGCCATATCTCTGCATCCGTAACTCTGATTCGTGCATGTAGCATATCAAAATGTTCGTCTCAACGAGTACATCATTTCATATCATTGCACCATTTTCATTTGAGCTCATCTTGATGCCCGAAATGCTGTTGGAAGAGGGCTATGTGAGGGAAGTTTCAGATCTGTTTCAGCAAATGGTCTTTTGTCATTTTTGCCATGATTAATGTGTGCATGCTATGATCCTGAGCTCTACATGTGTTTTGTTATATGCCATGCCATCTTTACAGGGGTGTATGCCATGTATTTTTGTGATATTTGTGGTGACTAGCACAAGCATGAAAAGTAGCCTACTCGATGATGTTGATTTCAGGGACTTAGAATTTCACTAGGTCCTTGTCCTGTTATTCTTTTTATGACATATGTTCATGTTGTTTTCTAGTGATCCGTGCATCTTTTGGGCATGAGCAATAAGGATGTTTTGTAGATATTGTGGTGCTCTATACATCAATGGCTTTGTTTGCATTTATGGAGCACCCTAGCTTGAGTCAATCAAGCTCTACTTTTGCTATAAAATGTTCCTGGCAGATTGTTAACATGTTTAGCAATTTTGCCGAGCTTGTTGTTGTTGATCCGTGCATGCTATGTTGTTCTTCTTGCCATGTCTAGCTTCTATGCCATGTCTTCTTGATGGGTGTATGCTTAGTTTGTCATGCAATGCCTCTTAGTGAGTGCATCGAGCTCGTAAACATACCTACTTGTTAACTATTTTGCCATGCTCCAGTTTTTCACTAAGTCTGAATCTGTTTATGTTTTTGCTATGTTCACATGCTTGCAATTGTATTTTCTGTTCGCTTTTGGCTCATGGTCACTAAGGGACTTTTGTTATATGCTTTGAGTAGCTTCATGCCATGCCTTGCTTTTCCATGATATGTTCCTGTAGCATGTAGTTATCATGCTCTAAACATTGCTTCCTGATGATAAATTCCTGACTTGTTAATTTCACTAAGTCTGAAACCTGTTATCATTTGCACTTTTGCCATGCTTGTTTGAACCTGTTAATGAGTGAATTAGCCATAGCTCAGTGTTCATCTTTTGTCAAGCATTATGAGTGGATCCTTGCCATGTATTTTTTTGTCATGTTGGAGTGTTCTAGCATGTTGTTCTTGATGCATTTAGGTGGTCTTGTGCTGATTATCGCAGATCGGTGCCATATTTGTTTTGCTTGCATTTCCAAACCGTGCATCTGACTCCGGTGATCTTTATATCGATTTCAACCGAAATCAACTCCCCTTTCCAGTGGCACTCTTGGATTTCCAAGTTGAGTCCAGGTCCAATCATTCCTTTCCAAATCATGCATATGCATCACATACCGCATCCCGCATATCATACCATGTTTGCATCATATTGCTTGAGCATTGCACATGGTTGATTGTGTTCCTTTTGCTTGTTGTTCTTGCTTGGGTAGAGCCGGGAGACGAGTACGTGAACGAGGAGCCCGTTGAGTACGCCTACGAGGATCAAGGCAACTCTGAGAACTTTGCAGGCAAGATGACCATACCCTCGAAATCACTTCTATCTTTGCTTGCTAGATGCTCGCTCTTTTGCTATGCCTATGCTACGATACCTACCACTTGCTTATCATGCCTCCCATATTGCCATGTCAAACCTCTAACCCACCATGTCCTAGCAAACCGTTGTTTGGCTATGTTACCGCTTGCTTAGCCCCTCTTATAGCGTTGCTAGTTAGAGCTGAAGGTTGGAGATCGTTCCTTGTTGGAACATGTTTATTGTTGGGATATCACCATATTATCTTGTTTACCTTAATGCACCTATATACTTGGTAAAGGGTGGAAGTCTCGGCCTTATGCCTGGTGTTTTGTTCCACTCTTGCAGCCCTAGTTTCCGTCATATCGGTGTTATGTTCCCGGATTTTGCGTTCCTTACACGGTTGGGTTATAATGGGAACCCCTTGAAAGTTCGCCTTGAATAAAACTCCTCCAACAATGCCCAACCTTGGTTTTACCATTTGCCACCTAGCATATTTTTCCCTTGGGTTTCCGGAGCCCAAGGGTCATCTTTATTTAACCCCCCCCCCCCGGGGCCAGTGCTCCTCTGAGTGTTGGTCCGAACTGGGCAGCCTGTGGGGCCACCTCGGGGCAACTCGAGGGTTGGTTTTACTCGTAGCTTGACCTATCTAAGTGTGCCCTGAGAACGAGATATGTGCAGCTCTTATCGGGATTTGTCGGCACATTCGGGCGGTGTTGCTGGACTTGTTTTACCATTGTCGAGGATGTCTTGTAACCGGGATGCCGAGTCTGATCGGATTGTCTTGGGAGAAGGAATATCCTTCTTTGACCGTGAAAGCTTGTGATGGGCTAAGTTGGGACTCCCCTGCAGGGATTGGAACTTTCGAAAGCCGTGCCCACGGTTATGGGCAGATGGGAATTTGTTAATGTCCGGTTGTAGATAACGTGAGACTTAACTTAATTAAAATGCACCAACCGCGTGTGTAACCGTGATGGTCTCTTCTCGGCAGAGTCCGGGAAGTGAACACTCTTCTCGGCAGATTACTTCCAAAACCAGATGCAGGGACCGATGATACCGTTCCAGATGATATGACCGAGCTCAAGTGGGAGTTCGATGAAGACTCTCGCCGTTACTACGTGTCTTTCCCAGATGATCAGTAGTGGTGCCCAGTTGGGGCGATCGAGGACTGTGTTGCATTTGGGGTTTATCTTCATTTTGGTTCTGTAGTCGGACCTTGAGTGTACTTGGATGAATGTAATGTTATTTATGTATTTGTGTGACGTGGCAAGTTTCAGCCAACTATGTATCTTTCCCTTTATTTATTTACATGGGTTGTTGTGAAGATTACCTCACTTGCGACATTGCTTTCAATGCGGTTATGCCTCTAAGTCGTGCTTTGACACGTGGGAGATATAGCCGCATCGAGGGCGTTACAACACACCAACGAGCAAAGCGGCACAACACTACGGCAGAGCATCTAAAGGATCTTTAAAGATCGCATCTTCCTCTCTCCGAACCTGCTCACAGCTTTCCCTTGTGCCGGGCATGTGAAATAGCCTCAATGCTTATCCCATTACTTGTACAAATACGTTTTGACGTATCAATCAGACTATAATGGAAACAGTTTTTCCGCCCAACCTATTCGGTACTTTCTTATCTACTAATCTATACTCCCTCTTTTTCGTCTGGTTTTCATGTAGAACTCGGTACGACTTAAATCGCCAGGGGCTCCAGCCACATACATTTCTTAAAATAAAAGTCCGAACACCTTTTTAGTAGAATTCAGCGTCCCGAATATAGCATTCTATGCATAAGCTCCGAACCATGTCTTTGGTCAATAGTTCGGTTGCCCGGCTCCTGTGTTTACTGCCTTACGTTCCGCTCGTTCGGCTAGGGTAGTAAAGAGAGAACTACTGCGATTGTGTTTCCGGTTAATCCGGATAAACACCTCAGTAGAGAAAGCCGAAAACTAACTGTCATGTTGCGGCGAGAGCTGGTCGGCTATTCGGTGACTAATTATAAATCTCTTGCGAATTTTTCCGCACTATGCGAAGGACCGGTCTCCACCCGATCAGGCGTCTACAACACCCAAGTTCGGGTAATCGAACAATACCAGGGGCTGCGCCTACAATCTCATTGTCAAACTCCTATGGCTAAGTGAGGGCGATAAAGCCACATATCTGATTGCCTGATTCGCTGCACTAACACCTCCTTCAAGGACCAAGCCATTGGGTCAAGTGTGTCCAGATGCCATTCCGAACACCCCCGTACTACCTACATGGGGGCTAAAGCCGACGACTGGCCAACTCTCAGATACCATAAACGACCGCGCGGGAGGGGAAATTTTTTTTGAGGGAAAACAAGCAACATATTATACATAAGCCTTGTTTCATAATACAAAAGTCCGGGCAGCATGAATACATTCATTCAAAAATAATGCCTTTCGAACACTGGCCCTCTACAATGTGGGAACCCTCCAAGACTTCATCGAAATACCGCTCCGGCGTGCGGTGCTCCTTGCCTGCAGGCAGCCCCTCACTTGCTAGCTTGACGACATTCATCTTCGCCCACTGTACCTTGACACAGGCAAAGACCATCCGGGCACCTTCGATACAGACCGACCGCTTTATGGCATCCAGCCGGGGGCAGGCGCCGACCAGCCGCTTTACGGGCCCGAAGTAGCTGATGGATATGGGCTCGGTGGGCCAGAGATGGACTATAATATCCCTCATAGCTAATCCGGCCACCCTATACAGTTCGGTCAACTATTTTAGCTGATCGCTGACAGGCACCAGATGCTCTGGCACAAGGTACTGCGACCAGAACAGCTTCTTCGTCGAGCTCCCCTCTTCGGCTCGGAAGAACTCCGCAACATCAGCAACACTCTGGGGCAGATCCGGAAAACGCTCCTGGAGAACTCCAAACCCGGGTCGGTAAGAGGTACCTTCTCCTCACAAACTTGCTCTACATATTACAAGCCTTACCTGCTGTGATATTCTTGGCCTCTTGGATCTCCCGGCAGGCGCCTTGGGCTTCAACTCGGGCCTCCTGCGCTTTGGACGGCCTTTGCAAGTTCGGCATCTTGATCTGTAATCTTGCGCTCCAAAGACTCACATTTGCTTATGGCATCCCGGAGCTCTTGCTGAATTTCCCCTACCCTTGATTCATGTTTTAGGCGGGCGGCTCGTTCCTCCTCCGCCTCCTTCTTGGCTTCGGCCAGCGCACTTTTGAGGGTCTCAACCTGAGACGCATCAGCTATGAGCATAATCATAAGACTCATTTAGCTAAACAAATCAAAACTCATGTCATTTTAGATATGTTTCGGTACCACATACCTTGCTTTTCCTCCAATTTCCGCTTCAGTTCGGACACTTCGGCAGCATGGAGGTTGCCGCTAGCATCAAAGCATGTTTGTTCAAACAGACATGCATATTAATCTCCTGCGAGAACTAATCGATCCTCTGTTCGGCCTTTCTTTACGAACACCGAACAAATTCTGAGGGGCTGCTAACTAAACACAGGCATCCTTTTTATATAAATAAAAAGTACTACATCCCATACCTCAAAGCCTGTTAAAAGGTTGTCATAGGCTTCGTTCAATCCGCTTTTAGCGGACCAAACCTTTTCAACCATCATACCCATAAGGGTATGATGTTGCTCAACAATGGAGGCGCTCTGAAGTTCTTCCACCAGAATATCTGGTGCCTCCGGATTGATGGAGGTCGCCGATGGAGTGGATGCACCCCCTTCTTTCGAAGGAGGCTGCTCGCCTGATTCCGGAGCCTTGTGGGTCTCCGGAACGGTATTCCGATGTGGGCGAACTGGGCATGGCCCCCGCAGCCAGTCTCCATGGGGGTCGGTTCCCCCATGTTCTCGGCCACAGAGGTATTACCCTCTGGAGCCACCTTGACGGCTTCCCGCACCTCTCCATGGCCTGGAGGGGTCCCTCGGGACAACATTTCGGTGTTTTCCGTAGCAGTGGGTGGAGAGGCCGGCGGGGGCGACTCGCTCTCCATCATGTTGGAGCGCAGAGAATCCCCAGAAGATGATGGTTGTTGGGAAAGATCGCGGGCCGGACTACAATACATGATTCTGTGTGTTAGAATTGCAAGACGTAGAGCCAGATATATACATTATCCTCAAACACTTACGATTCGGCCGAAGGCTTCGGCCTGGGGTTCCATTCGGGGACGGCTTCGACGCCCGATTCCGAATCATCTGAGAGGGAGAGTTTCCCCTTCTTGGATGCCTCTGCCACTAGATCCACGAAAACCTCCCTTTTCTTCTTCCCCCCTAGGGGGATATTGTTCTCCTCCTCTTCCTTCTCGTCTTCATCGTGGGAGGAGGGAGCTTCGGTATCTTCGCACGTTATGTCCGAAGTACCCTTACAGCGAAGGCCAGTTCTGGCCTCCTTGCCCTTCTTCTTGGCCTTCTTCTCCGGCGCTTGGTATGGCACCGGAACCAGCATCTTCGTCAGAAGAGGAATAGCTGGGTCTTCGGGCAGTGGAGCTGGACAATGGATCCGCTCCGCCTTCTTGGTCCAGCCCTGAAGAATAAGGGAAAGTATTTACTCTTTGATCTACAAATTGAGGATATGTTTGAGAATTTTAAAAACTTACTGGAGTGGCTGGGTGAGTGCAGTCATAGCCGAGGTCTTCGGTCATTGGCGGCCATGACTTCTGGGTCTTGAACAACAGTTTCCATATATCTTCGTGCTTTGTGCCGAAGAACCGCTGCAAGGTCCGGGGACTTGCCGGATCAAACTCCCACATATGGAGAGTCTGGCGTTGGCAGGGAGAATTCGGTGAAACAACATTACTTAGAACACGATGGCAAGGCTGGTGTTCTTGTCCACCATGCTCTTAATACGCTTTTGCAGCGTCATCACCTTGCTGGATGACAGCCAATCTAGGCCCTTATTGAGCCATGATGTGAGCCGCATTGGTGGACCAGTTTTGGCCTCAGGAGTGGTGGCCCATATGGCATCGCGGGGTTTCGTGACATAGAACCACTCCTGTTGCCATCCCTTCATGGTCTCTACGAAGGTCCCCTTTGGCCAGGTGGCGTTGGGCAGTTTACTCACCATGGCGCCACCACACTCCGTGTGTTGACCCTCGGCCACTTTGGGCTTCACATTGAACACCTTGAGCCACAGGACGAAGTGGGGGAATGCGGAGAATGCCTCGCACACAATGATAAACGCCGAGATGGTGAGGAATGAATTCGGGGATAGATCATGGAAATCTAGCCCGTATTAGAATATGAGCCCGCGGACGAAAGGGTGGAGAGGAAACCCTAGCCCGCGAAAGAAAAGGGGGATGAATACTACCCTCTCGTTGGGCTCCGGCGTAGGGACGATCTGCTTTTTGGCAGGGAGCTAGTGGGCGATTTCCTTGGCTAAGTATCCTGCTTCCCAAAGCTCCTTGATGTTCCCCTCCGTAACGGAGGAGGCCATCCACTTGCCATGTGCTCCAGATCCAGACATGGTTAGATTGTTTTGCTGGAGACGGAAATGATTGAGGCTTCGGCGCTGGAGCTCGAGGACGGATGGGCTGAGGAGGAATAAGGCATGGGGCAAAAAGATGGATCTTTATCTCTTTATAAAGGCAGCGAATATCAAGCGTCCCCCCATGAGCTTTAAAACTCGCCTACTCCCAAGGGTTCGAGTGAGCAGCACGGTTGGATTACCCAAATCCGTATTGGTGAGAATCCCGCAATAAGGAGACATGATCTCTGCTTTTACAAGATGTGTCTATGAATATCGCGTCTCGAAATGCGAAGCGGGAGGCTGGAAAACGGTTCAAAATAATAATAAAGGCCGGAGCACAATGCCTTGTCGAAAAAGCCATCAGAAGGCCTGGCCTATTTTTGTTTAAGTATTTAACCACGTGGTTTAGGGTTGTAACTATTATACAAAGCCGGATATAGTCTTTTTTCATCAGCTACTTTGAAGTGTTCGGAGGAGGAACCAGCCTTGCAATGCCGAAGACAACCTGCGTGTCGGACACATCATCATTGAAGCCTGGTTCAGGGGCTACTGAGGGAGTCCTGGATTATGGGGTCCTCGGGCATCCAGGCTATGTGACGTGGGCTGGACTGGTGGGCCGTGAAGGTACAAGATAGAAGGCTTCCCCCTGTGTCCGGATGAGACTCTCCTTGGCGTGGAAGGCAAGCTTGGCGTTCGGATATGAAGATTCCTTTCTCTATAAACCGACTCCGTACAACCCTAGCCCCCTCCGGTGTCTATATAAATCGGAGGGGTTAGCCCGTAGAGGTAATAATAATCATACAGGCTAGACATCTAGGGTTCAGCCATTACGATCTCGAGGTATATCAACTCTTGTAACCCCTATACTCATCAAAGTCAATCAAGCAAGAAGTAGGGTATTACCTCCATCAAAAGGGCCCGAACCTGGGTACACATCGTGTCCCTTGCCTCCTGTTACCCTCCATCCTTAGACGCACAGTTCGGGACCCCCTACCCGAGATCTGCCAGTGTTGACACCGACAATGGTGACATCGCCCGCGGGCGTCGCTCTCCTAAGGACGTCGGCATGGTTCTCCTCTACGTGCGAGAATTCTCAGATGAAGACTCTTGCCCATCTCGGACCGCATTGGCCATACTAAGCATCCCCCTCACCCCCCTCCCTCCTAAGGGTGTTATCGTGGAGCTTAGATCTCTTCAGAGTGTCATGGAGTTGAATTTAGCCCTACCTATGTTATTTCTTAGCAGCGTAGTCACATGCATTTTGTGTTGTGTGCTTGTCTTGGGATATGCTTTATAAGAGGGGTTTCTTGCTTTATATTGTTGGTTTCTTGCTTTATATTGTTTGCTTGCGTATTTTGGTTTGTGTTTTATTTTTAAGATGGCACGAGAGCCTGTTTTGGAAAAGTGCAACGTGTGCAAAACGTGAGTAGGCACAGACGCCTGTTGATCACTGGCTCAGTGCACTCTCCTTTTGATTACACTTAAATTTTTCTTTGTGATGATAGCGTGTCGGACTGTTGCTAGTAAAACTAGTCCGTCCGTCGATAGAAAAGATGCACTAAATACTCCACGAGCACCCGTCATGGTCTGCGCATTCGTCACTCCCTCTTGTATAGAACTCCCAGAACGTGGGAATTCTTTTTGGTAGAGCACATCAGAGACTACGACATATACTGGTGTTCATGTCACGAGCGTGTCTATTTGCTGACAATTTTTCTTCCCAAAATCTAAAAAGTGGTCGTGCGCTAAACGGAGAGAACGAGCGGCCGAATGAGAGCCGCTTGATCTTGTCCCGATCGACGGCGGGTGTGTCCAGGTGTCCCCTGGTCGGCTTGTGGGGCCGCGCTGCTCGGACCCGCGTGTGGACCACTCGCCTGGTCCGATTGCGCCGCGCCACGCAAGATAGACCTCCCGTGGGTCCCACATGTCATAGAGGATTAGGCAGTACTCCAGCGTATGAGCCGCTCGTGCGTAGTGGGCAGCGGTTTCGAATTTCGTGCCATTACCCCGTCCACCCCCACCTCTCGCCACCCATTCCTCCTCTTTCCCCCTTTGCTCGCCGTTGGTTGGTGCTCGGAGGCGGTTCCAAATCCGTTGGGTTGTGGTCGACAGAGGGGCACACCGCGAGGGTCGTCGTCCGCGGCGGCACAGGTATTGCTCCTACGCGCGCTCCTCGTTCTTCGTCCCTGCTTGTTTCTCCACTCGCCCGCCCTCCTTTTTTCTGGTGAGGTCGCTCGTTTTCCGGTGAGGTCGTGGTCGTTGTGTGGGAGGTCGAGGTAGAGGTCGAACTCGAGGTAGCGGTCAGGGTTAGGGAGGTCGAACTCATTTTCCGGCGAGGTTGAGGTCACCCCCGCGGACTACTTCGTTTGGGAAACCGCCGGATTGGCAGGGGTGGGCTAGGGTTTTGCTCATCCCGTCGTTTTTGGGTTTTAGTAGGGGGAGAGCTTGTGCATATACGTACGGGATGAGTGGTTCAGGGAGGTCGAGAGATTCGCGACGATAGAGCCTCGTCTGTGGATTGTAGCCTCGCGGTAGATCTGGTGTTTTTGATGAGTGTTTTTCCCCCGCGGTGTGCAACTCTGTTGCCCCTTGCGTGCAAATTAGGAGCAGTAGTAGACAATTTTTGAGATAATATAGCCAATCCGCCAGCCTTGTGTTGGTTCTCCTGGGTCATGTGTTTTCCCCTGTTGTGTGCAATTAGGGACCACTACCTATGCAAATTAGTACCTATGCTTGCCAATTTGCCAATATTCTCTATCCAAGCTTCCAGCCTTTGTTATTGATCTGGTGGTCCGTGTGTTTTACCGTTGTTGTGTGCAACTAGGAACCCTTGTTTGTGCAATTTAGCATCAATGCTTGCCAATTTTTGCAATATAGTATACCCAATCTGCCAGCCTTGTGGTGGATGTGGTGGTCCACGTGTTTTTATTCAGCTGTGTGCAAATAGAGATCATCACTTGTGCAAATTAGTACCAATGATTAACAATTGTCCAATATAGTCTACTGATTTTTCTGCCAGCCTTTGTGCTGGATATGGTTGTTCGTGTGTTTTCCCCTACTGTGTGCAAGTGGGGCCTCTTTCATTGTGCAAATTAGTACAAATGCTTACCAATTCTCCAATATAGTCTACCCAATCTGCAGTCTTTGTTGTGGATGTGGTTGTTCATGTGTTTTTGCCTGATATGTGCAAATAGGGACCCTTATTTTGTGCAAATCTGTACCAATGCTTGCCATTTTGCAATATTTTTATACCCAATTGTTTTTCTGGATATATTTCCTGTTGGCATGCATTTTTTTGTCCCAGTTGCACAGGTTATCATAATGAGCTTGTTGCCTTTAGTTAACTATTTTCTGCCTAGTTATTACTTGCCACAGTTAAACTTAGTTGGCTTATATGATGTCCAGTTTGCACAAGGTTGATTGCCCAGTTGGCTGCATCTCTGTAGTAGTTGGTTGTCCACATGTTTTATAGTTGGTTGTCCACATGTTTTCCGCAAATCAAAGCACCCTTCTATGATTTCTCTAGTTTGTTTGCACATCTTCTAACTA
>NC_041382.1:328541422-328561366 GCF_002162155.2 Triticum dicoccoides | reverse complement strand
AGGGCAAAAATGGTTATAATAAGAGGAGATGCGGATGGCAATGAAGACGATGTATTTTTTTCACTTTTTCTGTGTTTTTGAGTTGTTTTCAACTTATGCATGTATGCTAATGTCATTTTTTCATGTTTTCTTTTGGTTGCTTAATCAGCATTCTGGAAGTCAGTCGCTTCGCCGGAACTCGAAGCGTCCTGCTAATCACCAGCCACGATCTGCACAAAGTGTTCAGCAGGGAGAAGAATTTGAGGTAAGTGGCATGCTGATGACACAAGCCCCTTATTTTGGTTTTGTTTGGGTCATATAACATTTTTTGTTTTTCCCCATGCTCATGTTTTTTTTCTTAGGATGCTGATCAGTTTCGTGTTGTAAAGCGGACTAGACGTGCAGCACCTGGAAAGGGAGCTGAGTCGTCTTCTAGGGTAAGTAAATTCTTGAATATAAGTGTTTCTCGCTTTTTTAGACGCTGATGAAATTATGCAGTCGTTGGCACCACTATTTTTGTTTTTAGTTGGTCGATAACAACCGTGTAGTTGACATCTCTGGTCATCTTGATCTAAATACAGTTGATATTAGTTGGCATCTTTGTAGTTGACAAGTTGGCATCTTATAGTTGACATCACTGGTCAATTTGTTGTGCAGGCAGCAGTTGCTGGAGGAGCTGTCGCATCTTCTGCAGCAGATGCTGAGGTATGTGTGTTTTTTGTGTGTTTATGAGCTATTGAACAGTTCCTTGCAAACCTTTTTTTTAGTTGTTGTTATCTTGTTGCAATATCATTTCTTATCGTTGCACATCCCCTAGAACTTTTTGTAGTTCTCAGGCCTAGTATATTTTCTTAGTTTTTTTGCAGGTTGCACACTAGTAGTCTTCAGTTGTCATCATGAGCTTTATTAGTTGCACAAAAACATCATATTAGTTGGCATGATCCATTTTATGTTTATATAGTTTTTGCAATACTGATCCAAATGATGATTGCTAGTTTTTTTCATTCCTATTTTTTCTGTTTGTGTTTAATGTTCCCTTAATGTTTTTATTTTCTCATCATCAGGCCAGCGGTGAAGGAGTTGAGGTGGCTCCAGGGGAAGGTGTGGAGTGACCATCACAAGTGGGAAGGATAAGGGCATCACCAGGGCGGTTTGCAAAGTTCAACGGCTCTCTATCCCCACCGTAGAAGTCTGAGCTAGTGTCGTGGTTGTTCGGGGGTCTGTTGAACTTATCAGACACACTTCCAGTGGACCTCACTAAGTTCCTGGTGCAGTCCTACCAGACAGAGAGCTCTAAAATGGTTTTCCCAAGAAGGGGAAGGATCCGTGTCGATGCTGACAGTGTTCACAGGGTATTTGATCTCCCAAACAGGGGTCAAAAAGTCAGATATTTAGTTGACAAGGATGCTACTAGGAAATTCAGAGAGGCTTTCAACATAACTGGAAATTCTCATCCCCAGATCAGTACATGGTGCAAGATGATTCAGGATATGGGTGGAAGAACGGATGACACATTCTTTATGGCATGGCTTGCGTTTGCCTTCAGCACTTTTCTAGCACCAACCACGGCCCTGAAGCTCGGCTCAAAGTGCTACGGACTTGTGCTAGATCATGAAATGCTCAAAGAAGACAAACATTTGCCTCTTTGTAGTAGAACACATAAATGAAGCTTTTCGGAACATGGACCGGGAGAAGCAAACCGTCTGCTGCTGCTTGTATCACTTGATGGTTAGTGAAAACGACCACTTCCATGTGTTCTTCTTCTTTTTGTGCAGTTATAGTTTGTTGAAATACTCCTCATAATAACTAAACTTGGCTTTTCCTTTGTTGGGTCTGGTGCAGATACTATACCTTGATGCGCTTGTCCATGATATCCTAGTAAGCAACTGTGCGATACGAGTGAATGCATGGGATAGTATTGTAATTGCCAAGGTGATCAAGAAGGACACGATCTCTCCTGGTGTGTTCGGAAAATTACAAGTGAGTTCTCTTTGTTTTTTTCCAACAGTGTCTTCTTTTTATGTTCTTTTGACGTCTGGTCACTTTTTTGGAAATTGCACAAAAAACTATCATTAGTTGGCACAACAATGCATGTAGTTGCACAGCTTGTAGCTTTATCTTTGGCATCTGCACACATGTTCATTTTTAATTGGCACACCATCTGTTTTAAGTTTGCACAGTTTTACTTATCTTGTTGCACAGATGTGTGACATCAGTTGGTACAAACTTTTTTTAGGTGCCATGTGGGTTTCACAGTTTTTGTGTCTTTGTTCAGTTGCATATATGTAGAATTGAAGTGTCAACCCGGTATCTTGTTGTAGTTGCACAGGTTATAGTGTTTGATTTCGTTCAACACACAAATCTGTTATGATAACCTTGTTCTTTTCTTTTTATCTTTTTTACATCAGCTTAAAGAGGAGTATAGAGGCACGGAGCAGACATCACTGTTTGGTGGTATTTTGCAAGATGAAGCATTCATGGCATCCAAGTTACGAATGACCTACAATCCGGAGGTTAGTCTTTTGCATACAGAAGTTTGTATCAGTTACCAACATTTTCTTTTGGCTGGGATGTATGTTCAGTTGCACATGTATGCCTTTTTAGTTGCGAGAATACAGGATTCAGTTGGCTGGGATGTATGTTCAGTTGCACATATAAGCTTTTGTAGTTGCACATGTTCTTTGGACAGTCAATGTGTTTGTTTGCAACCAATGACATCAACTTGGCAGAATGCATGTTTTAGTTTGGGCCACAATGCATGTGTAGTTGGCTAGAATCATGTTTTTAGTTGGCCAGAAAATGTGTCTTAGTCGGGTTGCTCAACACATCATAGTCAGTTATAGACATTTTTCCTTTTTAAATTTTTTTATAACTGAATCAATACTGAATCTTTTTTTGTGTTGATGCCGAAAAAGGCGCAGATTGCCAAAGTGGTTAATGACCTGTGCAAGGCTGTAACTAAACAGGTTGGCACCTTCATTGAAGTAGTTGCCAAGATCGATGACGAGGAGCCGGATATTGATCCCTACGTATAGCAGCCATCAATGGGAACCAGGACGTCATGCCGTGCTCCAAAAAGAAAGAGACGGGATTCAACTATTCAAGAAGAAGAAGAGTTTGTTGATTAGGAGTTAGAAGATGACGAGGAAATGGAAGCATCGATAGATGTTGACGATGACGAGGACACAGATGCAGATGAATCAGAGGAGGAGGACAAGGAGGAGGATGACAAAGAAGAAGATGCAGAGGAGGAGGAGGAGGAGGAGGAGAAAGAAGAGGAGGACAAAGAAGAAGAGGACAAAGGAGAGGAGGAGGACAAGGAAGAACATAGTGAGGCAGAGGAGGAGGAAGAAGAAGATGAGGCCAAAGAGGGGGACGGGGACAAAGGTGCAGCAGTTGATGGCAGTCAGGGGGAGGAAGATGACGATGAAGAATACGAGGATGGTGATGGTGATGATCAAGGGGGATCCAATGGAGGCAGCGACAGCAGCGATGATGATGATGACAACGCCCCTGGTTCTGGTGGTACAGGCGGCAACACATCCAGGAGGACTAGGAGCTCTGCCACCCCTGCCAGGAGCAGTAATTCATTGAGCAGTAGGAGCACACTGCAGATGTTGATTGACAAAACTTGCTGGAAAGACAAGGATTTGCCAAAGTCAAAGAAAAATGATGAAGCAGAGTCTCGGGGCAGCATTGATATGTTCAAGCTCTCCAACTTGAAGCCAGCTTTGCCAACCACCTTTCCCGTGCCAGATTTTAGCGACAAAGAGATGTGTGAGAAGATCGACTTTGCCATTGATCAGAGCATGTTCTTATCAAGTGACGTTGGAAAGTATCAAATTGACATGGAGGAAGCAGGAAAGGGTCTTGATTGGGTTCATTCAAAGAAAAAATACAAGGAATATTTGAAGCAGCTTCCAGATCTAAGCTCCAGCAAGAGCAACACAGCATCTGTTTCAAACCCTCACGTGGTCCAGAAGCGCAAAGCAGTTTCAATGAAGAAAAATTGCAGTTGCCTCAAACCAAGGAGAAGATGGTGAGTGCAGATGCTGAAATAAATGTGGTCAAGGAATCTGTGGTTCAAGCTGATATGCCAAGTGTACTGAGCAGAGAGCCAACCACCATCACAGGAGTTCAACGGATCAAGGGGAATACTCCTCTTTCAGCGGTCCCACCTAAACCACCTAAGCAGCAAAAGATTGTCAAGTTTGCAAAGGGCACAAAGGGGGAACAGGGCACAAAAGGTGTGGGGTTCAGAGATGAGACAGAACTATGTGCCGCAGCCATTGATGCAGGGGTGCCAGGTTGTGCTAGGTTGCTGCCAACTCAGACCGGAAAAATGCCAACTACAGATACCAGTTCGCCAACTGATGTGTCAGTTAGCAGCATATTCACACTCAAAACCACCACTGCTGCTCAGGAAGGCACCACTGCAACTGCAGGCCCCAAGGTGCCAACTCAAATAGATACTTCAATGCCAAAGACGAAAGAAGGTGATCAAACTGCCAAAGTGCCGTCCCAAGAGCTAGCACACAGCAGCCAAGCAAGCCTGCATCACCAAGAGCTCACTTTCAGCACTCATTAACACAAAAGGATGCCTTCAACATTATAAGTAGGTGCAAGCCTCCAAGGGTGCCAACTACAACACTATTGTGAACCAAGTCAGTGAATGATGCACCCGTGTATGCGCCGCAAGGAGATGCCCTGGGCCTTGAACCAATACGGAGATCAAACTCTTACAGCTTTCATGGTGACGGGTTCTGTGATGCACCATCTTTTGACCTCGGCATAGATGGTGATGCTCCAGCACCTGCTCCAGTAGCAAAAACAGCGCAAGCCGGTGTGGTTTCCATAGATGAGGGTGAGTTGGACCCAGCAGCTGTGAATGAAGGATGCGCTGCTGCTGATATTGGAAAGGCAATAGCTCAAGAGCTAGATGTTGGATCACCAGACAATTGCCACACCCCGATATGCACAGAACCAGAAGTTGGCACGAGCAGTTCTTCAAGACCACCTGTCGCATGAAGACAGAGGAGGGTAATAAGGCCTGCGGCATCTCAAAGGTCTCCATTCATTGACTACAACAAGAAGAAGATGCTCAGCTCCAATGAGGCAGTCAACAAGCTTTACGCTACCCTCATGTATTGGGTCAGACATCACCCAGGAGCAAATGATGAGCTTACCAGGCAAAGCAACTACCCACAGCCTACATACATATCTTTTTCAGTTTCACAGGACCAGCCACTTAGTTGCACAGAAAGGATAGCATGTTGCACAGAACAGGGCTTTTAGTTGCCACTGTTTTGTTTTAATTTCATACACATTTTTTTTGTTGTTGTGACCCTTTGATCTAACTTGTCTTTTTATTTGTTTAAAAAAATTCAGCCCTGAGATTATCAGGTATGGGGCTTTCTACATTTCTTTAAAGGATTTAGTTGATTCCATGAAGCCAGTTCAATGGTTGTCAAGAATTGTTATTGAGACTGGAATCCTATACATCATGGATAACTTACCAGAAGGGTCAAAGAAGGTCGTTATGCCACTGAGGTTTTTTGTAAGTTTTTTCAAAACCTTTTTCCCCTCTTCTTTTTCTGTAGCCCTTTTGTTTACCAATTCAGGGAGTCCTTTCATCTAGTAAGGAGTTTGAGGCATGCTTATAATCTCTACAGACCAATTTACAGCAAGGGATCCACAATGTGAATGAGATAAACAAGAAGTTTGATTACAAGAACCGTCTCGACAAGCAAGACTTGGTGAGTGATGTGCCCACATGATGCTTCTCTTTAGTTGGCACCCATAACATGTTCAGTTGCACATGACACATCTGTTAGTTGGCAAAAACTTTGTTGCAACCTGTTTCAACTTCACCAAGTCTTTTTACTGTTTTTCTTTAGCTACAACATGTATCTGTGTCTGAAATCGTTCACGCCTGCAGGTCATGCTGCCAGTGCTCAAGTGCGCTGATGTAACCGATAAGGATGGAGGGAGGAATTATTGGGTCTTCAATATCAACTTGAGGGATGGATGCTTCGAAGTTCTTGATTCAAGTAGGACGCTGGAGAACATTGAGCTGATGACCACCGCCTCTACCATCGCGGGGGCAGTACGCCAGCTATGGAGGAAGCATTACCCAAAGTTCAGCATTGAGCACTTCCAGATTATTGACAATGACGTACCGAAGTGGCTAGGCAAGTAAGACACTAAGCATGGCATTCTTCTCAATGTCTTACCATCAATTTGTAGTTTTTAAATTTTTCTAATTGTGCAATCTTTAGCTTTTTAAGACACAGTACTACTCTGCAATCCGTTTTTCATTTTTATGAGTTTCTCATGATTATCTAGTCAGTTGCACAGTGGCACATAAGTAGTTGCACAGTGCCACATAAGCAGTTGCACAATGGAACATCAGTAGTTGCACAGTTGCACAGAGTGCATTATCTTTATTTTGGTTTTAATTTTCTGTGACAAATTTTCTTTTTTTGCCCACACGCAGCAATGAGTGTCAGCTGTTTGCACTGCTAACGCCACTGAGTGGAACAGTAGCCAACTGCCCAACTACGACCCCAAGGAATTACTCAACATCAGGAAGAAGCTAGTGAAAGGATCGATATAGTTGACTAGAGGGGGTGAATAGGCAACTAACAATTTTTAACTTTTCTTTACCAAATTAAACTTTGCATCAAAGTAGGTTGTCTAGACATGCAACTATGTGAGCAACCTATATGATGCAACAATAATAAGCACACAAGCAAGCAAGGGAAATAACACAAATAAGCTTGCACAAGTAAATGTACGAGATAACCAAGAGTGGAGCCGGTGAAGACGAGGATGTGTTACTGAAGTTCCTTCCTTTTGAGGGGAAGTACGTCTCCGTTGGAGCGGTGTGGAGGCACAATGCTCCCCAAGAAGCCACTAGGGCCACTGTATTCTCCTCACGCCCTCACACAATGCGAGATGCCGTGATTCCACTATTGGTGCCCTTGGAGGCGGTGACCGGACCTTAACAAACAAGGTTGGGACAATCTCCACAACTTAATCGGAGGCTCCCAACAACACCACGAAGCTTCACCACAATGGAATATGGCTCCGCGGTGACCTCAACCGTCTAGGGTGTTCAAACACCCAAGAGTAACAAGATCCGCAAGGGATTAGTGAGGGAATCGAATTTCTCTTGGTGGAAATGTAGATCGAGCCTTCTCAACCAATACCTAGAAAATCAACAAGTTTGATTGGCTAGGCAGAGAGATCGGGTGAAAATGGAGCTTGGAGCAACAATGGAGCTTAGGGTTAGAAGAGGTGGTCAACTCATAGAAGAAGATACCCCTTATATAGTGGAGAGACAAATCCAACCGTTATCCACTTAACCAGCCCGTGACATGCGGTACTACCGCGCCAGCCAAGCGGTACTACCGCAAGGGCTCACGGTACTACAGCAGCGAACCACGGTACTACCGTGGCCACGGCAGGAGCTAGCCCAGGCATGTAGCAACGAAGCTGGAGCGGTACTGCCGCTCGCGTGATACTACCGCAAGGCAGGGTTGGACCAGCCTGGGAAGGCCGTGGACAAATAAAGAAACGTCTGTGGCCAGTTCTACTGATTTTCAAATAGTGCAAAAATCCGACACGGTACTACCGTTGAAGGCAAGCGGTACTACCGCGCAGGGAGCGGATGTAAAAAATTACATCCGTCCCTACATCCGCTAACGGTGTTGTGCTGGACCAGGACTCATGGTACTACGGCTCCCAAGGAGCGGTACTACTGTGACCACCTGCGGTACTACTGCAAAGGCCTGCGGTACTACCGCTGGGGCCTGCGGTACTACCGCTCCGAAGAGCAGTACTACCACAAGCCTCAGAACAGCAACATTAGGAATTCTTCTTTTTGCACAAACACGAAGAAACAGAGGATGCTCCAAAGTGCTAAGGGAAAGGCGGTGCAAAGAGGAGTAAACGTGTATGTGACGATTCCACCCAAACCTTTCCAAAGCGGACCCCCTCTTAATAGTACGGCTTTCCTATGACTCAAATCCACCGAAAAAGGAATGTAGAAAAACGCAATCTTCAATAATCTTCGAGGGGCTCCTAACCGTCTTGTGCCTAGTAATGAAATATCTGAAATACTCGAGACACACGCTTAGTCCGCAAATGCATTGTCATCAATCACCAAAACACCTTAGGGATGAATATGCCCTTACAATCTCCCCCTTTTTGGTGGATTGATGACAATACGGGATTTGCACAAGGAAGAAAGTATAGAACATGAGCAAACCATACATCTCTAAAATATAGACGGGCTCCCCCTAGATGTGTGCCATTTAGATGAGTGCTTTGGACTACATGGCACACATACTAGGATCAACACTCCCCCTATATTTTATAGACATGGCATATCTTGCAATAATAATGTTGACACTAAGCACGATAGTAAATAGGAGCATAAACTAAGTAGCACAATATATCATAAGCTCAGTAAGGTGCGATAGATAGAGTGCATATGTCTTACACCATATGAAAGATAACTCACAAGCTCAAATAAACTCAAACCAAATCAAAGCAAACAAGGTTCAACAGACCAAACACAAGCGAAGCAAACACGACACGACACGGAAAATCCCTACTCTCTCTCCCCCTTTGGCATTGAGACGCCAAAAAGGCAGAGAGGACACCTACAGCACAAGTGGTGGCTCAAGCGGAGTAGTCGCTCGCACGCTCTTTGTCGGACTCGGCAGCGGGGATGTGCTCCTCCTCAAAATTAGTCCACTTGTAGCCTTGTTTTGCCATCCATTCGGCCTCTGGAGTGATGTGCTCCTCGGAGCCGCCAGAAACATCCTCTCCAAAAACCCTCATGATCTTTTTGTCGTGGCGGCGACTCTCCTTGGAGGCAACGTGAGTCCGGTACTGCCCCTTGGCCTACATGTAGAACAAGGCCTTCATCTTGGCCTTCAGCTTCTTCGCCCATGAGGGCTCAGTGGAGGGAGGTGTATATCCAGCAGAGCTATCCTCAGCTACATTCTCCTCCTCAATCTCCTCCTCATCAGCAGACCTCTTAGCGGCCTCAGCCTCGGCACGAGTAGTACTGTTAGCCCACTAGGCTTGACGCGTAGTTTGATGGAGTCATGACGGATCCAGTCAGGGGCCAAAAACTCCTCAGTGGGATAGAGCTTCTCCCAAGTCTTCGATATCAGGAGGAACAAATATGGACCATAGATGGGTACCTTGCGGGTGAACACCGCGAACCGAAGCTCGCACCACATGATATGTGAGACATCAAGTGGTTGAGTCTGAGAAACGCGTGCCTCCTCACAAATGAGCAAAATGTCCACAAGAAAGGCATGCACCTTGTCCTTGTCCCCAATGTGAGGAAAGAGGGAGTGGCGGAAGATCCGGTGCATGATGTCAAGGAACGAGTTGAGCACCCACGTCGACTTGCCACTGGCCAGTTTCTTCTCAACATAGAATGGCAGAATCTTGTCCTTGCTAGATGACTCGGCGTTGGCATGAGGGCGAACACCAACAGGCGTGTGGAGCCCCTCATCAGGCACTCTGAGAAAATCCATGAACTCCTTCCAAGTAGCAGTCAACTAACGTCCATTGGTCATCCAGTTCATCCTCCGATCCTCCCCAGAATGGAAGTGGACCGAAGCAAAGAACTGGGTCACCAGCTCGGGGTCATAGTCCAGGTGGAAAGAGATCACATCCTCAATGGCAAACTGCTCCATGAGATCCAAGGCCTCACCAAAGTAGTGACGATGCTTATCATCCCTCATGTGATGCATGTCGATCCAGTGCACATCCACATACAGATTCTGCTTGGCCTTGATCACATCCAAGTAAATGAGATTCTGCTGCTTGGTCTAGAATAGTTCATTCCCTTTGAAGTTTGCACGAGGAGGGACACCGGAGACACCACCTACACCACCTAAGACACACACAAAACACAAACACACACAAGAAGAGAGACGGTCGAAACAAAGACCACAGCAAAACACAAGAAACCAGTAGAAAGTGCATATGGTAATTGCCATGAACAAGATTTGACAGCAGCGGTAGTACTGCTTGTTCACGCGGTACTAAAATTTTAGTGCCGCTCCTAGTCGCGGTAGTACCGCGCGGTGGCATGGTAGTACCGGGGCTCGGAGCGGTAGTAGAACTTTAGTACCGCGACCCGCGCGGTAGTACCGCACCTAAGGAGCGGTAGTACCGCACGAGCGGTAGTACCGCACCTGTTATGCGGTAGTACCGCACGGCATCAGATCCGAACGAGTGAATCTAAGAACAACCGCGACAACGAGGCGGTACTATGGTTGATCAAATCTACCACGGGACAACATATCAAGTACACTTTCTACGCATCACTACTCTCCTACATCCTACTCTTGCAAAGATTTGGCCTAAAATCTCAAGAACAACATGAATCTCCCCAAAAACCTAGAAGAGAAAGCACGAACAAAAGAGAGAGGTATTTGGGGAGAGACCTTGATCCATGGCAAGATGAAGTGGTGGGGAACGATCCCACTGGTCGGAATCCGAGGAGAGCGGCCGGGGACGGAGATCCGGTGAGGGTCTCCGGCGCCGTTCTTGAGCAAGAGAGAGAGAGGCGGCGGGGAGAGAAACAGACGAATGGGTATGGGGAGTTGGAAATCCCCCTGCCCGGGTCTTAACCCCCATGCGCCCTCGGCAGCGCGGTAGTACCGCACCTCATTATGGTAGTACCGCTCGGGAGGAAGGTGCTGCACCGAAGCGATAGTACCGCTCCCCCAGGCGGAAGTAAAAAATTACTGCCGCGCTGGGTGCAGAAGTATCATGCACTCCACAAGCGGTAGTACCGTGGCAGGCCGCGGTAGTACCGTGAGCTCAAGAAGATGCAAGTTTCAAACGAAAGAGAAAGGGTCTTCGCAAGGAAACTACAAGCAAACGAGACACCGCAAGAACACGCTCAGCACGAAGAAAGAAAGGCAAGAGACAACAAGGACCAACCACGAGACACAACCTCTCCAAGGAGAGGGCGGTGGCCGGAGCCACCTATGTTTGAGTTAATTGGTATGGCACCACAAAGAATTATCCTTGGGCCCATGACCAAAACTTGTCTTTGAAGCACAAGTACCATCAAAAATGGCTAATGTGAAAGAGTTGATCAATTTATGCATAATGGGGGGAGGGAGGGTTCATTGAGAGAACAACACTCCCCCTATGTCCATGCCTACATCTAAACTAGACAACAAGTTGAGTGTGATGGGGTGTGCAAGGGTTCAAGTGACATTGCTCATATCAATGATATTTAGCTCATGCCTTAACTCACGAAATCTTGCTTCATCCAAGGGCTTCGTGAAAATATCTGCAAGGTTGTCATGGGTGTTGACATAGTTGAGCTCGATCTCCCCTCGCCTAATATGATCCTGGATGAAGTGATACCGAATCTCAATATGCTTCGTCTTGAAGTGTTGCATCGGGTTGAGAGAAATCTTGATGGCACTTTCATTGTCACACCAAAGAGGCACTTTGTCACAAATGACATCGTAATCCTTTAAAGTTTTCCTCATCCATAAGAGTTGTGCACAACAACTACCGGCCGCCACATACTCCACTTCAGTGGACGAGAGAGGCACACAACTTTGCTTCTTGGAAGACCAACTCACCAAAGAGCAACCAAGAAATTGGCACCCTCCAGAAGTGGACTTCCTATCCACTTTATCTCCCGCCAAATCCGAGTCTGAATAACCTACAAGCTTGAAGTTTGCTCCTCTTGGGTACCATAAGCCAAAGTTTGGGTTATGAGCCAAATATCGAAAGATTCGCTTGACTGCCACGAAGTAACTTTCCTTAGGTGCGGCTTGAAACCGTGCATAAATTCCCACACTCAACATGATATCCGGTCTAGATGCACAAAGGTAAAGTAAGGAGCCAATCATGGAGCGATATACCTTTTGATCCACCACTTTACCATTGGGATCTATGTCAAGTTGGCATTTGACGGGCATAGGAGTGGACGCCGGCTTGACATCACTTAGCTTGAATCTCTTGAGCATGTCTTGAGTGTATTTGGCTTGGTTGATGAAGGTTCCTTCTGTTCGTTGCTTGACTTCGAACCCGAGAAAGAACTTCAACTCTCCCATCATGGACATCTTGAACTTGGAGGTCATGAGCGCGGCAAATTCCTCATTGAAAGCTTTGTTAGGGGAACCAAAGATAATATCATCAACATATAGTTGGCACACAAACAACTCCCCTTTGACCTTCTTAGAAAAAAAGTGGGGTTGATCTTCCCAATTTCAAAACCAAGATCTTGCAACAACTCGGTAAGGTGGTCATACCACGCACATGGGGCTTGCTTAAGGCCATAGAATGCCTTATCGAGTTGATACACATGATCGGGAAAGTAGAGATCCTCGAACCCGGGGGGTTGCTTGACATATACCAACTCATTAATAGGACCATTAAGAAAAGCAATCTTCACATCCATTTGTTGTAACTTAAAGTTATGATGAGAAGCATATGCAATCAACATGCGAATGGATTCAAGGCGAGCAATGGGAGCAAAGGTTTCACCTAGTCAATACCCTCGACTTAGGAGCAGCCTTGTGCTACCAAATGAGCCTTGTTGCGAATGATAATCCCATGAGCATCTTGCTTGTTCTTGAATATCCACTTGGTTCCAATGACATTACGGTTCCCCATTGGCCTTGGCACCAATCTCCACACCTTGTTGTGCTCGAAGTTGTTGAGTTCTTCATGCATGGCATTGAGCCAATCCGGATCTTCGAGCGCCTCATAGACCTTTTGGGGTTCAACACAAGAGACAAACACGTGATGTTCACAATAGTTTGCTAATTGTCTACGAGTGCTTACCCCCTTTCTTAAGCTTCCAAGCACATTTGTCATGAGATGATCTTTGGTGGAGAGCTTGGAAGCAATCTTGGCGGCACGACGCTCCAATTCCTCCTCGGGGGTGAGTCGAGGAGCGGTCACTTGATCATCTTGAGCACCATCTTGAGCTTGTTCTTAATCTCGAGGAAGCTCTTGATCTTGAACTTGCTCGGAGGAGAGAACTTGACCTTGGGCGTCACTTGATGTTACAACACCATCTTGAGATTGACCTTGCCCTTGATCTTGTTCTTGAGGTTGAGGGCCTTCACTTTGTTGTTCGGAAGCGTGTGGGCCTTGGGTTGGTGATGGCTCCACTTGAGTGGAGCATTGTCCTTCTCCTTCGGCCACAAGGGGTTCCTCAATGGGTAAGATAAAACCAACACTCATTCTTCTTATGGCTTGGGGAGGAATTTCATCACCTACATCACAAGTGCCACTTTGCTCCACTTGGGAGCCATTATTATCATCAAACTCCACGTTACATGTCTCCTCAATAAGTCCCGTGGACTTATTGAGGACACGGTAAGCATGGGAGTTTGTAGCATAACCAACAATTATGCCCTCATGAGCTCTAGCCTCAAATTTAGACAAACGAACACCTTTCTTGAGAATGAAACACTTACACCCGAACACCCGGAAGTACTTGAGGTTGGGCTTGTTCCCGGTGAATATCTCATATGGAGTCTTGTTCAAGCCTTTGCGGAGGTAGAGCCGATTTGATGCATGACATGCGGTGTTGATGGCTTTGTCCCAAAAGTTGTATGGAGACTGGAACTCCGCCATCATGGTCCTTGCCACATCCATCAACGTCCGGTTCTTCCTCTCTGCTACACCATTTTGTTGAGGGGTGTAAGGTGCAGAATATTGATGCTTGATCCCCTCATCACTAAGAAACTCATCCAAGGTGTAGTTCTAGAACTCGGTGTCGTTGTCACTTCCTATTGTCAAGATCTTTGCATTGTGTTGACGTTGAGCTTCATTTGCAAAGTCAATGACGGTTTGTTGGGTCTCACTCTTCCTCTTGAAGAAATATACCCAAGCGTATCTTGAATAATCATCCACAATAACCAAGCAATACTTCCTACCCCCAATACTATCAAAAGATGGAGGCCCAAAGAGATCCATGTGAAGGAGCTCCAAAGGCCTCTTCGGGTAAATGATAGTCGTGGGAGGGTGAGCCTTTTCATGTAGCTTTCCTTCGATACAAGCACTGCAAGCACGATCTTTGGAAAAACTAACATCTGTTAGTCCATGGACATGGTCCCCCTTGAGAAGACTTTGCAAAGATCTCATATTGACATGGGCTACACGGAGATGACAAAGCCATCCCACGTCAACTTTAGCCATTAGGCATGTCGCGATCTTAGTGAGTCGCTCCAAAAAGTTAATCACATAGAGACCGTTTTTGACATGCCCAACAAAGGCTACTTTAAGAGTCTTGCTCCACAAGAGGGCCACGGTATCAGCATCAAAGAAGGTGGTAAAACCCATGAGTGCTAGTAGACGAACGAAAAGTAAATTATATGCAAGGGACTCAACAAGCATGCCCTTCTCGATCGTAAGATCGTGAGAAATGACAACCTTGCCGAGTCCCAATACCTTAGAGGACGAGGCGTCACCCACTCGACGTTGGTGGTCATGGATGGAATTTTTTGCACGTCCACCACCAAGTCCTTGCTTCCGGTCATATGATTAGTAGCTCCAGTATCAAGCAACCATGATCCCCCACCGGAAGCAAACACCTACAAGAGATCAATGCTTGGTTTTAGGTACCCATTTTGTATGGGTACTTTGGTGTTAGTAACAATGGTCTTAGGAACCCAAATAGACCATTCAATGTACTCATAAGGAGAACCAACAAATTTGGCATAAACATGCCCATCACTAGCACGACACAACACATAAGAAGGGTTAAAGTCGACGGCTTTGTTGGGAAGGGAAGCGTTGCCCTTCTTGGCATCACTACCCCTCACGGTGTTCTTCTTCTCAGCACCCTCTCCCTCCTTCACAAAGGTTTGCTTGAGAGGAGGAGGTCGTTTGGCCTTGTCATTCTTCTTCTTGTTCTTGGACTTGGGCACGTACCCAATCCCTTCTTTGGCCACAACTTCCTTTTGGTTGCTCAAAAGGTCATTGAGGTTCTTCTCGCCTTGTATGCAAGACACAAGACCTTTCTCAAGTTGATCCTTCAACTTAGCGTTCTTCTCAACAAGATGCACATGCTCACAACATGGGTTAGTAGCATTTGCATTATCAATTAACATCATATGAGGAAAAGTGTCTTTCTCCTTGGTTAGCTTTACTTGAAGTTGATCATGAGACTCTTTGAGGCTAGCATGAGCACCCTTCAAGACCTTGTGAGCATTGTCAAGTAATTCAAAATCCTCTTTCAGTCTAGCAAGATCAACCCCAAGCTTGGCCTTCTCGGAGTTTAGCACACGAGAAACAACAAGAGCATGATCAAAATCTTTCTTTAACTTAGCGTGATCAACTTTGTGTGACTCCTCAAGAGCCAAACGAAGACTACACTCTTCCTCAAGATCATTGGAAAGATCCGAAATCCCATCGGCATAGTCACGACTATGCCCCTCCATCTTGGAGATAGTATCTTCGTGAGCCTCGATCATGCCATTGGCTTCACCAAGTTGTTCCAAGAGAGCGATGAAATGCTTCTTGGATTTACCCTTGAGTTTACCCATAAAGGACTCAAACTCATTCTCCTCCACATTAGATCCCTCATATTCATCAATGCAATCCGTCAAGGAAGGATTATTAATGATGGTAGTTTTGATGTTGGGGGTTACCTTGTTGGTGGCTTTAGCCATGAGGCACTTGGCGGTGATGTTCTCATTGGGTGATTCGAAGAGTGACACTCGTGGAGTTGTCGTAATGGCAACGGAGGCCATGGCAACAAACTCACCATCTTCATCATCATCATCCTCATTGCACTCTTCCTGTACCACCAACGCCTTGGGAGGAGTCTTCTTGGTGAAGTTGCTCTTGTTGGGGAAAGACTTGACTTTGTCCTTTCAGATGAGCTTGCCACCATTGTCTTCCCTCTTCTCATAAGGGCATTCCGCAATGAAATGACTCACATTGCCACAATTATAGCAAGTCATCATACGTTGCTTGACCTTCGCGCCACTTGAGTTGTTCTTGTTGAAGTTGGGCCTTGAGTTCTTCTTGCTCCAAAATTTCCTTGAAGCAAGAGCCATGTGTTCATGATAGGCATACTTTGTATCTTCGGGGTTGCTCTCCTCTTCTTCCTCTTAGTCCTCTTCTTCCGCCCTAACCTTGGCTATTAATGCAAGGTTGGGCTTATTTGCTCTTTGAGAACGTAGCACCGCATTGTCGGCGGTTTTGTCCAAGATGCTCATAGCCACAAACTCATCCAACACTTCACTTGAGGACAAGGTGTGGAAGTCCGGTCTTTGATGAATGACGGAGGACATAGCCTTGTGGTAAGGCATCATTGCCTTGAGGAATTTGCGCTTGATCCAATTGTCATCCGTATCCTTGCTCCCATGATTTCGGAGTGAGACCGCGAGTTTGGTTACTCTCTGATAAAGCTCACGAGGTTCTTCATCTTCTTTCATTGCAAACTCATCGGCTTCATCTTGCACCACTACATAGTTGGAGCGTTGAATTCTTGCGCTTCCCCTGTAGAGGGAAACAACTTGGTGCCATGCATCTTTGGCCATGGCGAAGGGCCGAAGGTGAGGAAGATCTTCGGGTGGAATTGCATCTTGGATGATGAAGAGAGCATTCTCATTGAATTGATTATCCGCGGCTTCTCTAGAAGTGAAGTTGCTTCGGTCATGCGGATAGAAACCTTCTTCAATGATTCTCCAAAGATTAGTATTCACATGATTTAAATGATGCTTGAAACGATAGACCCAAGAATCAAAGTCCTCATTTTTCACAATCTTAGGGGGAGGACCGGTATGATTCAAATGAGTGGAAGGAATCGATCCACCATAAACAAGTGGAGGTTCCACATGGGCAAAGATGATGGTGCCATTTTTATCACTAGAAGAAGGAGCCTTTTCACTCGTAGCTTCCCCCTTGTTGGAGTTAGCATCCGTCACCTTGTTAGTGGGATCACTCACTTTCAACGGTGCGGTGGAAAGTTTAAGCCCTTCTATGAATTTATTAAACATGCTTTCAACCTCGGTCGTCATGGAGGTTTTCAATGTTTCCAAAGCCACATTGAATTCCTCATGAGAGACCCCGGTTCCCCCATCGCCCGTAGACGAGATCGGATTCACACCGGAGTGCTCCTCCACACCGTCTACGGTGTCAACCATACTCTTCGAACGGCAAAGTCCTTAGTAAAGAGATGAGGCTCTGATACCAATTGAAAGGATCGATATAGTTGACTAGAGGGGGGTGAATAGGCAACTAACAATTTTTAACTTTTCTTTACCAAATTAAAGTTTGCATCAAAGTAGGTTGTCTAGACATGCAACTATGTGAGCAACCTATATGATGCAACAACAATAAGCACACAAGCAAGCAAGGGAAATAACACAAATAAGCTTGCACAAGTAAAGGTATGAGATAACCAAAAGTGGAGCCGGTGAAGACGAGGCTGTGTTACCGAAGTTCCTTCCTTTTGAGGGGAAGTACGTCTCCGTTGGAGCAGTGTGGAGGCACAATGCTCCCTAAGAAGCCACTAGGGCCACCGTATTCTCCTCACGCCCTCACACAATGCGAGAAGTCGTGATTCCACTATTGGTGCCCTTGGAGGCAGCGACTGGACCTTTACAAACAAGGTTGGGGCAATCTCCACAACTTAATCGGAGGCTCCCAACAACACCACGAAGCTTCACCACAATGGAATATGGCTCCGCGGTGACCTAAACCGTCTAGGGTACTCAAACACCCAAGAGTAACAAGATCCGCAAGGGATTAGTGGGGGGAATCGAATTTCTCTTGGTGGAAGTGTAGATCGAGGACTTCTCCACCAATCCCTAGAAAATCAACAAGTTTGATTGGCTAGGGAGAGAGATCGGGCGAAAATGGAGCTTGGAGCAACAATGGAGCTTAGGGTTAGAAGAGGTGGTCAACTCGGAGAAGAAGATACCCCTTATATAGTGGAGAGACAAATCCAACCGTTATCCACTTAACCGGCCCGTGACATGCGGTACTACCGCGCCAGCCAAGTGGTACTACCGCAAGGGCTCACGGTACTACCGCAGCGAACCGCGGTACTACCGTGGCCACGGCAGGAGCTAGCCCAGGCCTATAGCAATGAAGCTGGAGCGGTACTACCGCTCGCGCAGTACAACCGCACCCCCGGGTTGGACCAGCCTGGGAAGGCCGTGGACAAATAAAGAAACGTCCGTGACCAGTTCCGCTGATTTTCAAATAGTGCAAAAATCCGACACGGTACTACCGCTGAAGGCAAGCGGTACTACCGCGCAGGGAGCGGATGTAAAAAATTACATCCGTCCCTACTTCCGCTAATGGTGCTGTGCCGGACCAGGACTCACGGTACTTCGGCTCCCAAGGAGCGGTACTACCGCAGGGGCCTGCGGTACTACCGCTCCGAAGAGAAGTACTATCGCAAGCCTCAGAACAGCAACATTAGGAATTCTTCTTTTTGCACAAACACGAAGAAATGGAGGATGCTCCAAAGTGCTAAGGGGAAGGCGGTGCAAAGAGGAGTAAACGTGTACGTGATGATTCCACCCAAACCTTTCCAAAGCGGACCCCCTCTTAATAGTACGGCTTTCCTATGACTCAAATCCACCGAAAAAGGAACGTAGAAAAACGCCGTCTTCAATAATCTTCGAGGGGCTCCTAACCGTATTGTGCCTAGTAATGAAATATCTGAAATACTCGAGACACACGATTAGTCCGCAAATGCATTGTCATCAATCACCAAAACACCTTAGGGATAAATATGCCCTTACAGCTGGCATATGATTGGGTCACCAGCCCCCACAACTCCGCTCCATGGAGGAAGTTGCTCAGATATGACAGGGACTAGGTCAGTACTCTTTTTCTTTCTCTGCCCCATGGAGGAAGTTGCTGGTTTGCACAATTTTTGAGCAGATTTTGTTGTTGCACAGTAGTAGTAATTCCGTTTGCAACTCAATATCATCACTTTTGTTGACACATTAGGAGCACTGGACATACAATTGTTCAACAACTAAATTTTTAACCAGTTGCCAACAAAGGCACAAATAGAAACCTTTTTTACACAGTGCATGAACTAATTTAAGGAGCATAAATTAGTTAAGAGAAATCATAGATGCTGAATGTGTCCACTTGGTCCCAACATTGCTCAAAAAACATCATTATTTTCCTTTTTTGTCCCAAAGTTACAAACGATGAAAGAGAATCACAGAAGCCTGAGTGGATACACACCAGCAGTGTGCTCTGTAGATTGGCACTAGCTGCATTTGTTTTTCTTCTTTGGGTGTAGCTCCAGCACCGATTTGTACCGTCGATTCTTTGCCCTACCCTTTCTAGTAGACCTTGGAGGATCCCTGGGCACAAAATCATCAGAAGCTTGTGCAGGGGATGCAGCCTCCATCGGGGTAGTAGGACCATCACGGTCACCTGTGTAATAATCATATAAAAAGTGTAGTATTTTTTTGTTGTGCAACCAGCACTGATGTTCTCTGCAACCGCACAGCCCATGTTGTGCAACTAACTGGTTGATGTGTGCAAGTTAAGTTGAAAAAAGACACCTGTAGTAGCACGGCCCGTCATGGTACTTGGATTGTAATCACCTATGGGCAGAACAGGAAAAGCAAGCTAGTTTTTTATCTTGATGCTCAAACTAACATAGCACATGCAATTAGGTAGCATGTTCTGTGCAACTGGGCACTATGATGTGTGCAACTGAAGTCACACACCTAGTTTTGTTGGGAGTTGGGGAAGGTATTTACCTAGGTGATGAGCCCCCTGAGTACTGCCTGTAGGTCCATTGGGAGGAGAACGCGGGACACTACTTGTTGGGCCAGGCGGGGGAGGAGGTCTTTGAGGGTTGCCATCACCTATAGTCAGAACAGGACAAACAAGTTAGTTGTGTTATCTTTGATGCTCAAACTAACACAGCGTGCGCAACTAGGTAGCCTGTTCTGTGCA
>NC_041382.1:328492102-328541163 GCF_002162155.2 Triticum dicoccoides | reverse complement strand
CGAGCCCCCTGAGTGTTGCCTGTAGGTCCATTGGGAGGACCACGCGGGGCACTGCTTGTTGGGCCAGGCGGGGGAGGAGGTGGCGGAGCATGCCGTGTACAGCCAGGAGGTGGAGGAGGTCCTCGAGGGTTGCCATCACCTATAGCCAGAACAGGAAAAATCAGTTAGTTGTGTTATCTTGATGCTCGAACTAACACAGCGTGCACAACTAGGCAGCCTGTTCTGTGCAACTGGGCACCATCATGTGTACAACTGGGCACCATCATGTGTGCAACTAAAGTTACACACCTAGTTAGATCGGGAGTTGGGGCAGGTAATTACCTGGATGATGAGCCCCCTGAGTGTTGCCTGGAGGTGGAGGAGGTCCTCGAGGGTTGCCATCATCTGATGGCCCCGTAGCAGAAGCTGTTTTTTCTTCTTTTTCTTGGACTTGTTTAGGTGGCCAATCTCGGTACGTGCTCCGCGCATATGCTTGTATACAATTTCCTGTGTTGCATCAGAGCCACTTGCAAACTTGGCCGGTTTCCAAAAATTGAATATCATGTTTCTCTCCCTTATATGCTTCTTTGATTGAGGGGGCACTTCATCTGGTTGCTCATATCCGGTCCCTGGCGCACTAGGGACAGCAGTAGGTGTCCACCGTCTTAGCATGTACCTTTCCGGTATGATATCAACTCCAAGATGGGTGAACAGCTTGAGGATGTGGCAATAGAGCATGCCGTCCTTGTCCATTTTGCAGCATTCACACAAATAGGAACCCTCCTCCACCCTTGCCTACACCAAGTAGTTTCGAGAACCATATTTGGCAACAAATTCCTGATTTGGTCTGAGCTCAAAAAGGTCAGCACCAACTAGGAACGCATTATAACGTCCAATCAGCACAAACTCTTCTCTGAACTTGCGGTAAATGTCCCTAGTGTAGGTTTCGTAAGCTTGCCTCTCTATTGGGAAGTTGGACCATAGCTCAATCTCAAGGTGTTCAGTTCTGTAATCATTGCAGCCTTCCTTGGCAAGGACGTGGTTCTGAATTTTTTCATATTGCTTCATGAAGTTCAGCATTGAGTTGTGTGGGTTCACATATCTTTTTAGGACAACGTTGAACCCATCACTACGCTGTGTAGACTGCAGGAAGGGGAAGAACATGTGTTTCAAGTAGCACGGCACCCAAGTTGACTTGTATTCATACAACTTCTCAAAGTGTGTGTGTGTGTCATAGCCTCATACTTCATCATTAACCTAGCCCAATTCTGCTCAAACTCGTCTATAGTGAAGCTAAAGTCAACACAATAGTTGAAATAATCAAAGAGCCATGGATTCTGGCACAACAACCAACCAACTTTTTCTTGAGTCTTTTTCATGATGTGCCATTGACAACAGCGATGCACTGTGGATGGAAAGATGCTCTGTATTGACTGTCTCATTGCACCATCCTGATCGGTTATGAAGTTGTCAGGAGGTTTGCCATCCATAGCCTCTAGGAATGCTCGGAAGACCCAATCAAAGCTCGATGCCAACTCCTGCCTCACAACAACCCAGCATGAAAGACTGGCCATGTCGGTTTATTCCGATGAAGGGCGTGAACGGCATATTGTACATGTTGCTCATGTAGGTGGTGTCAAACGATATAAAATCATGGTACGCCTTCACATAAGCTTTTTGAGCTGAGCCATCCACCTAAAATATGTTGACAACTCTGCCCTCTTCATCATATTCCACCTTATAGAAGAAGTCTGGATCGGTTTTTTGTATATCCTTGAAGTGCGCAATTGTCTCAATCAAGTCACCCTCCTTTGTGTCATCTCTATGAAAACTTGTACACAGATTTGTTATTGCCTTTGGTCTGAATGGCACCATCATCTCAGATCCATAGAACTCTGCCATTACATGCATCATACGTCCTGCATAATACAAAAAGAAACAATATAGATTTTATTAGTCGTATGAATGCACATATCCAGCTGCACAATAATACGATATGTGTTGGCACAGAAGATAGTTGCAGGAAATTGACAACCAGCTCCCCTTTTAAAAAACACTTTCATTTTGCACACAGGACATTATGTAGTTGCACAGTGAAGGTAATCTAATTGCACAGGAACATTATGTAGTTGCACAGTGAAGGTAATCTAGTTGCACACTTAAGGGATTTTAGTTGCACACCAGTACCATAACAGTTGCACACTGGACTGCCTAGAGGGAAACTTAATTCTGTAAGGGATATAGAAACACACCTGTAGTCAAGTTGCAGTTATACAAGATGCGCAAAAACTCCTTTTCATCAGGAGAGATGCCTTGGTGGGATCTCAAGTATTTTGACAACGAAGGTTTGTTCACCAGCGGATGATTGTGGTCACGAACAAAATGCGTCACCTCCCATCGCCCATCCATCAGCTTCACGAACATTTTTGCTTTGCATTGAGTCTGCTTTATTGTCTCGCGTTTTCGTTTCTTCTTTTTCTTACTAGAACCAGCCTCCTCTTCAGCAAAGATTGGAGGTTCATCTTCCATTTCCTCATCAGTGTCAACAGGTTTTGGATCTGGTATAGGGTCCAGGACAGGAGGAGCCTCAGCTCCTCCATCATCAGCTTTTGGCTTCTTGTACTTATTGCAGCAGAACTGCTATTTTACCAATACATTGCCTGTCCGCCTAGAGGTGTTCATTTTGACAAAGCAACCCATCCGTAAGGCGTCGATGTTGTAGTTGTAGTGATCCTTAGCAATTTGAAGGGTGTCAAACCTCATGCCAACATAGGGTTCCATTGGCTAAGAACCAGCCTCATCTTCTCCTTCTTCTCCTTGCACAGCACCGTCAATAGCGCCAACACCCAGCTCAGTCCTGGTTGGACAAGGAACATTTGCCACGGTGCCCGTGTCATCAAGAGTATGGCTCTCTGACTACAAAGACACCACTATAGGGGCACCACGGGTTGATGACTGCCCTACCACATTGTCATGGCCCATAGGGTTAGGTCCACGACTTGTCTGCATGTAGTAAACAGAGCGCCCATTTTCTGTCCGATTTCCTTGCGGTATGCTGGGTTGCTGCTCATCCATATCATGAGGAAGCTCACTGAGATCAGGAGGCAACTCATTGAGATCAAGCATTTTTCCCTTTTTCTGGCTGCTGCCACACATCCACTGCATATATAAAAAGAAGGAAGTGATGTCAAGTTTTAATCATCAAAGAGTGTTTCAAACAACCTAAAAACTTAGTAAATAGGTAGTTGCACACCATTTTATGACAATCTTAGTTCGAAAAGCAACATCTCTATAGCAGAATCTTTTATTATAATAGGTATGCATTTTTTTTGCACAGCCTTGTTATGTTAGTTGCACAGTTTGCAGTAAATAGTTGGCAAGAACATGTCTTTTTTAGTATAGAGTTTTTCTGACTTTTTCCTCTATTTGTTGCAATGATCTGCAGGTTTTCTGTTGGCAAGGAGCTGATCTAGATTTTTTTGCACATAATTTGGACATAATTTGATGCCACAATTGAGACGGGGAAATCCAGGTGAAAGAATAAAGAAGAATTGGATGACAGATTATAGATATATGTTTTTTCATCGTCGTTTCTGTTTTTACTTCTAGTATATTGAACATATTTTTTACACTATAGCTTTGCAGTAGGTTTGGGAACAGAATATATGTGTGGGACAAGAATATATGCGTGACTATTTTAATATGGTTTGTGGTTTCATTAGCTATGTACAGTTTCTTGTGTTTTCGCTGTCGTACTACATATTTTTGGTTTTGGCTAGAATAAATGTCTCAGTTGGCCAGGATGCATATTTTCAGATGGCCAGCATGCATGTTCAGTTGGACAGTCAATGTGTTCAGTTGGCTAGAATAGATGTTTCAGTTGGCGAGGATGCATATTCAGTTGGCCAGCATGCATGTTCAGTTGGCCAGGATACATGTTTTTATTGCACATATACTTCAGGTTTTCTATAGTGTTCACTCAGAATACATGTTCAGGATACATGTTTAGTTTTGCCTAGCATGCATGCTGAGTTGCCGGAATACAGGTTCAGTTGGTTGGGATGCATGTTTAGTTGCACACTTATGCATTTTCTGTTGGCTACAATGCATGTTTAGGTTTTGGCTATAATGCATATTGAGTTAGCTAGAATCATGTTTCAGTTGGCCACTGAACTTGGTTTAGTTGGCTTGTTTAACACATCTAGGTGGGGGAAACTTGGTTGGCATGCATGTTAGAAAAAAATTCAGTAAAGTTGGTCTCAAACCATGTTTAGTGTGCAACTAGGAAGCTGTGCAACCAAACCAATAACTTGTGTTTAGTTGCACAAACAAGGGAATAGTAGGCTCCTACCCATGATTAGTTGCACAGTAATTCGTGGTACTTGTTTTCAGTTGCAGATATGACACTCATGGGGGGAGGGTGGGGTTATTTGTCAGATCCACCTCTTTTTTGAAGCAGCTTCTCCATGGATTTCTGCTAGATCCATGGAGAAGGGGTTGACATATGCAGTAGAAGAAGGGGGGGAAGTGAAGAGGGGCAGAGGGAGGGAAATTACCTGCCCTGATGTTGCTGCCTGGTATGGCTCTGACCATCCTGCCCTTAGATCTTTTTTGAAGCAGGTTCTTCTTCTACTTTGGGGCTGCCATGGCGGCTGTGTAGGAGGAGGAAGAAGGGCCTTGGATCCCTTCTTTCGTGGAGAAGAAGAAGGAACCGCGGTGGCTTGGGGGCGTGGGAGCGTGGGAGGGATGGGTAGGTACAGCTGGCACGTGGGAGCGTGGGGAGGGCTTTTCTCTCCTTCTGTTTGCGCGTATTGGGACTAGCCGCTCGATCACGTGGGTTGGTGGTCGTTTTCCTTTTTTGGAGCGCAGGACCACGGGGAGACAGGGACTTACCTTTTCAGGCCGACCGCTCGATAGCACTAGTGGGCAGCCGGCCGCCCACTAGACGCGTCCATTTTCCTTTTGCGGGCACAAAAGCCGTGATATGTGAAACTTATGGCACATGGAATAATTTCACCGGCAAAAAAAGTATAATTTCACTGAAATTGTCAAGTTTTTTATCACAGTACGATACGGAAGGTCATACATACGCACGACAATTTTCAGGTGAAACTCAAACAAATCCAACAGAGATCGCAAGTATCGACAATTGATACATATCTGGGCATGCACTTTTTTCTTTCCAAAAAGGGCTTTTCACCCAACAAGAGGGTATGTATATGCAGTTAGAGCATCTACAGACTTCGCAAATTCAATTCTAAACGCCCGTGGATATTTATGCAGAAAAACGCACGGATGCGTCCAGGCGCATCCGCGTACATTGGTCGGTCAAGTCTCAAATTTCTCTCCCACAACCGGATATCTCAATTAGCAAACCTCAAATGCATACAAACTCATGCAACTACGTACTACATCAGGATATGCCATTGGACTATGAAAATTGGCATATTTAACCTATATACTAGCTATGGAGAAGATCATTCATGGCTACCCTTGCTCTTTCCGGCACCCTTGCCGTTCTTCTCGCCGAAGTACCGGTCGAAGACACTGTATGGTTCGAGCCGGAGCTGTCCGACCCGTCGTTGTCCTCCTTGTCCTTCTTGGGGGCAGTCCGGCCATGGCACGATCGTCCAATTCTGCTCTCGGGCAAGGGTACACGTGTTCCTCCGTGCTGCTTCTTTACAATGCAGGCATAGATGGCTTCCTCCTCTGTGGCAGTGCGCGCCGCCGCATCAACCCCCTCTGCCGCCACCATGTTGTCAGCGAGACGGGCCTCGGCGGCCCTCATCCTCTCCTTCCTACAGCGGGCACACCGGTCCCGGTAGGACTCATACTCCGGCGCACTGGTAATGGGGAAGGGAAATTGGAATGCTCCCTGGAGGACCGCAATAATCCAGCGAAGGATCCGAGCGCTCGATGGGCCGACGCAATGGACTCGTGCCCGACAAATCCCGCCGTCGGTCGGGCGTTGTTCTTCCGGGAGTGGCGGAGTGCAATGTGTACGGCCATTATCTCCTCCAAACCGCACAGGACGACAACCCAGTCGATGAATTTGTACTAGTCATTGTTGGATCTGCTGCCCGCCATGCCGGAGAAGGTCAGAGATCGGCGTACGGGAGCTTGGGTGGCGGAGGGGAGTGGAAGGAAGTGGCTAGGGTTTGGTCCGTCGAGCAGATAAGGAGGAATATATGTGGGGACGCGTGTGCCGAGACCGACGTGGCGGACACGCTTCGCTCTAGATTCGGGCTTGATATGAGGGGGGGCGATCAATTCGGACATTTCAGGCCCGTTTAAGACGCCCGTCTGAATCGTATTTTTGTGACAAATCATTGATCGGGCCGTCCATCCAGGCATTTGAAACGGGTTTGGGGTGTCCGACTGTAAATGCTCTTTTACACATGTAGAAAAGAACAAATCAAATATGCTTTTAAAAAAATAACAACCACATATTCAATAATCAATTCATTTACAATTCCCAGCTGCATATACACAAGTCGAAATGGTACATATCCACCACCTCCTTTTATTATGCACAGGCAAACATACCAAGTCATGTATACTACCGACGACGCTGAATAAATATTTTTCGGATCGCTCTTTAACCAGGCCATCGGTCGTATTGTTGGGGATGAATTTGGAAATCATTCTGTTCAAGCAAGGATGATGGCGGTGGCGGTGTCCTCGTGGTGGACTTGTATCCTCGGGCTCCGTCGTTGCGACGGCGTTTGCTCCAGCGTTGACGCGGAGCTTAGGAGGTAGTCTAGGAGCGGATGCAGATTGTGGTCTGCATCGACGACATTTAGAAGATGAAACGTGTACTGGGTTCGTGGTTCGTGGATGACAGGTATGATTCACTGCTTCTGCGTCTTAGTCGTGGTGGGGTGTCAGATCTGGAGTTCGATGACGTGTTCAGAGTGTTGCCCCGGTCTGATTCGTTCAATGGTAAGGGCTTCACATTTGGTGAGCCACATTAGAAGTCCGCAGAGCTGCATATCAAGAATGAGTCGTGTGTCGAGTTTGGGTGAGGAGGTGCTAGAGACAGGTGATGAGTGTTGGTGTCATCTGACATCCTTCTAGTTTTGTCATGACGGTCCTTATGTAATTTGTAGTCTTACCTTTATAATATTATACATATGAGACACATATTATCATTAATTTTTTTTTAAAGTCAATACATATGGACGTATGGAGTTCAAATGATCTAATTAATCACAAAAGCTTTTCAGTTACCAAAAAAAGTACTACTACTGTAAGTCTACCTAATTCGTTTCCTATGTCACTTCAGCTAGTAGCTAGTACTCCCTCCGTTCTAAATTACTTGTTGCAAAAATAGATATATGTAGATCATTTTTGCGACGAGTAATTTAGAAGGAAGGGAGTAGTAGCTAGCTAGCTAGCTATAGCTGGGCTTGTCGCTGCAGCTCCGTGGCGGTGATGAACGTGCCGTGAAATCCGTGGCACGCGCCCCGGCAGCTTTACAGTGGCCTCCGAGCGCAAGTCCCGGGCGTTGACAACCAGCAGCTCCGACGACGTGCCGTCGGCGTTACCGCGGCTCTCGTCGTGCACGAAGCAGAGCACGTACCCGTCGTCCTCCGCGCCGGAGCCATCCGCGTGCGGCACGAAGCAGGGCTCACCGCCGTACCGACCCTCGCCGTAGGTGAACTTCTCCACCGTGCCGGACTCGAGGTCCACCTTGGCGAAACCGGAAACCCTGGGCCACGGCTCAGAGATGGCGAGGTAGGCATACCGCGTCTTTCACCCCAGGAGCTGCCGGTTCACCATGCCGGCCTCAAGGTTCACCTGGTCGGCCTCCCGCAGCACGGCGCGGCGGCGGGACGTACCAGTGCGCGGGTCGAGGCGTATCTCCGAGAGCACGCTTCGGAAGCTCTGCTCCTGGTCCGGTGACTCGTTGAACACGGCGTCCGGCGGTGTCATGCAGGACCCAATGACTACGATCTCACCGGTGGCCTCGTCCTCCCACGCGTTCCAGAGATGGAAGCAGAAGCAGCCGGGGACCTCCACCCACCGGAGCTCCGAAGCGTTGGCAGCGCGCTTAGGCAGCACGCCGAACCGCGCCGTCTTGTTCTTGTCGTACACCACCGGTGAGCCGCCTAGCACCATCTCTTGGAGCTTGAAAACGATCTGCTGGTCAGGGACGATGGCGTAGTTCTCGCTGACGGCGAAGTCGTGAATCATTGTTGGCTCGTCGACCGGGATATCGACGTCGTGGGATTTGTGCCCGTCGGCTGTGAAGTAGAAGTACTTGAGGTAAGGTTTCGAGACAACATTGTAGCTGAGCGCAAAAAGCTCGCCGGTGGCCGGGTCGAGCTTGGGGTGCGCGATCATGGCGCCATCGAGCTGCCCATTGAAGTCGTAGCGGCCGACCGTCTCAAGGTCGCCATCGGGGGTGACGCGAACGTGGTAGGGGAGGTCGTCCTCGGACATGGCGAGGAGGCGGCCGTCGTGGTACACCAGCCCAGCGTTGGCGACACCGATCCCTTGAGACGCGTCCACCACGCCGCAGATCGACCTTGCCCCGAAGAGCGCCAGCCGCGCCACGCCAGAATGGCCGTGGAGCTCGCCGATAGCCTTGGGGAAAATGGGGCGGCCAATCTCGCGCTCCTGCCGAAGCCTTGCCGTCTCCGTGAACCGGCACGCGTAGGACTCGGCACGGCCACCGCCTAGGCGTACGGCGTGGAGCATCCCGTCGCCGTCGAACAGGTGGTGGCCAGCGCGCGGCGCGTGGAGCGGGTTGGCGCCGTTGCGGACGTACACGCCTTCGAGGCACGCCGGGACGCGGCCTGACACGACAGGGAGGTCCTCCGGCCCGGCGGGTGGAAGCTCCCCCACCGGCGCGTAGTTACCGGAGATCTGCACGGCCGGATCCGCCGTTCGCGGCAGCGGGTGCTTGCGCTCGAGAATGCCGACGACTAGCCTGTCCTCCACCGCGTCCAACGCAGCGGCCACCATGCGCTGGAACGGGTTGGGCCACTTTTTCCGCGCGGGAGCCGCTCGCATTGGGCCCTTCCAAGTGACAACAGCAGAGCCATCCGCGTTCCTGCGGGGATCGTTAGGGTTGAACCTCGATGGTGGTGGCCGTGGCCTAACCTTAGCTGGTGGCCTGACGACGCTGCCGGGGGCAGCGGCCGGAGCAGTGATAGACGACGCCATTGCTAGTTGTGTCTCGAGCTAGATCGAGAATTGAGATGGTTTCTTGTCCTACGTTGTATGTACGGAGCTGCGAGTGACAAGCTCAAGCCGAGCTGAGGAGTGGGAGGGGAGGTGGGTTTGAGGAGCTTGGGTTCGGGGGCTGGCAGTGGAATTTATAGGAGGCGGAGGGAGTTGGCGGTGCAGTGGTCAAAACTCAAATGGAGGGAAGCCATCAGCCATGGGAGGGACACGTGGCGGGATGTTCTAGAGAGCGAGCGCGATGGCCGTGGGAATGGGCCTATCCTCTGCTTCTTACGTTCCCCACGTGTCAGTGCTGCACAGTGGAGCTGCCAGTGCCCGTCTTGTGGCCGCTTCAGCGGGATGCGCGGGAGTAGTAGCTGAACGTTCTGGAAGTAGAACAACTCCTTCCCATTCCAGAACTTCTCTATGATGCTTCTTATTCGTTGGTGAGGCGTGACCATGCGTGTGTATGCCACGAGCAGCGCTAACTTTAACTTCGGTTTTACGTCGTACGAGCACACTGCACGTCACATATCTTTATCTTTATCTTTACGTAATAATAAAGTAAATAAGATTTCTTTCGGCCGTCATGATATTTTTTTTAAAAGTCCTTCTGTTTCAGAGAATTCAACCCGCAGTCCTGTTTTAAGTTAAAACGAATCGTTATTTTCGTATTTTACACAAAAGCCCATGTCTTTGCTTGAAATCAACCCGCCGTCCGGATTTAAGTCACACCCGAATCGTTATTTTACATTTTTCGAAAACCCCCCGATGTTTTAGGTAATTCATCCGCATATCTATCCCTAATAATAATAAAATACGGATTGACTCCATGGGTTCACCGTCACAATACGCTTTTCTCCATAATTTTACGCTTTCAGTTTAAATTTAAAACATATTCGAGGTGGTACTAAATTTTGTCCCTCCAATTGACTCGATTGACCGCTACGTTCTTGGTCGCTTAACTGGGCCGCGATCCAGTTTGGCCTTGCCCCGTCTCTCACCGTCGAATAAACGGTTCTCGCTAATTTAACACGCAGTTATTTTTCTTCGTCAACCCTCTGTGCATGTTTGGCTTTAGATCGAGCGGCGGCGCTCCCGAAGTCCCGATCCAATCGGGACATGTAGGACGACGGCGGCAGGACTCCGGAAAGTGGGGAACGGCAGGGAAGCGGCGGACGTCGCGGCAAGGCGGATCAGGTCAGGATCCAGCGCGGCGGCCGGTGCTCCATGGCCATGGCGCCTCGGTCTCGTGGGAAGAAGAGACGTGGGAGAGAGAGGATGTGAGATGAGGAGAAGAGAAGGCAGAGTAAGGACGGCGCGGATTCCGGCGGTGGCTCCGGTCGGCGGATCCAGGTATGTGTCCTGATTCCTCTCCTCCCCGTAAAAAACGTACTCGTATGTCGCATCGTCGCTAACTGCTAGAGATGCCCTTCATAAGTTTATCCTGTGGCCAACAACAACCCCAGGTCGCGTGAGAGTTCAGTGGCATGGGCATGCTCTCCCCTGGTTGATTTTGTATCAAAGATTTTGTTGTGGCGTGTGGGCAGCACCCATGAGTGTTGGAAGTACATGTTCTATATACATAACAATTTCTCTGATGACTTACTCATCTAATAGTCAGATACAATTTTAGCAACAGTAAATAGCCGCCTGATAGTTCTGTTATCTGCTTCGAAATGTTCATAATGTGTAAAACGAATCAATTTTACTATGATTTTACTTGAGAAGTTGAATCTGCAAAGTCTTGAGAACATTGACTATATACTCCAACACTGCAGGCCAACTCTTGATGGATTTCCAATGTGCTGCTGGCCTCCGAATTTTTTTTGTCGTGTAGCCGCTCCCCATCTCAGCGTGTGCTATCCACGGAAGCCGGCTCCTCCACTCAGGCCCTCCTCTGCAACGCCGACGAGGACGCTACTTCGTCTGAACCGATCTTCACGACCACGTGCAGGTATACACATGTGCTCCCCTGCCACCCCTGCACTGATTTAAGGCGAAATCCAATTGGGAGTTATTGATAGGCACCAATGTATTCTTGGTTCAGTTCCCCTGTCTTGAATTACGTTGATCCTTTTGGTAAGATCAAACTGAACATGCTGAACATCACTTGCCCAAACAAGTTGAACCCTTGCTACATTATTGCCCAATTTTGTAAAATTGATCATAGCACTCCTGCTATCATGTCATGTTTGCTAATACTTATTGAGCCATAAAACAATGTTTTCTGTTTATAAGCTAGCCCTTCTTATTATGTTTTAGAAGATTGATAGTACCCATTACATTACTACAGTACAGTGTAATATGAGAAACCGAGTTTTGGTTGCCAAGAAAATGTTTGTGCTAATTCCCACAAGAAATTTGTGTTTGAAGAATTATTACTTTATCAGGGAAATATCTTTTATATGGCCTCATGAAATCAGGAAATTGATTAAGCGGCATAGGAAATTGATCTAGCACTACCTCATTAAACATGAAGACTTATTCTTAATTTCGTGTTGATGTTTCAAATGGAATTTTTTTCATATGACATCAGGGATGTAGGATAATTGGGTGAACAAGCTTCCTGTGAAACATCCAGATCCCGGTGGCGGTGCCTCCGTTCAGCATCCCACGCGGCGACGTCCTCCGGTATAATGGCAAACACCGGCAGGGAAGAGAGCAGAGCGGGAGGGGTATTGGGTCCATACCATTGTGGGCATTGCCAGTGCCATGATTGTGGTTAATACCCACAGGAGATTCTATTCCTGTGAGCGGATTAAACAGAGTTGAGTAAACATCATCCATAGGAGATACATGTGCTAATTAAGTTTAGAGGAGAAAGTGGTTCTTTATTCTTGTAATTTTGGTGCAGATGTCATACAGGGGCAGAGAACAATGATCTTCTGGGAATGCCTGTTAACTTTTTGGAGCTGCCAGGTAAATTTTGGTACGAATTTATGTTAGTTCTACCTTTCCATGATGTTTAATTGCTCGGTTCTTAAGGGTTTGTAAGAGGAGATGGATTTTGGACTACTCTATTTCGGATGCCACGGATTTTGTCGGGGATATACCCCGCGATATAAACCGCCGGATGTATGACCCGGCTAGAATTTGGCGATTCACTGGCAACCCACTTGGACATGGCGGTTTACGGTTCATTGGTAATCCGGCAGGCGGGTCAGAGGAGCGACAAGACCTGGTGGCCCAACGGGCGGTTTATGGAAGGCCGGATCATGCTATGGTGGGCCGGTTTAAGAGAAAAGGCGTGAGGAATATTTACTTTACAAGGAAGACCCGGACTTGTATCCGGTTTGTATTAGAAGGGAGACTAGTCCTAATCCTAATAGGACTCCACATGTAACCCGCCCCTTCAACATATATAAGGAGGGGCAGGGCTCCCCAAAGAGGGACAAGCAAGAAGAAACAATCTTAGGGCTAGACACAAAGAGGAGAGCCAGTTTACGGCGACTCCCTCGTGATGATAATGAGACCTAGCCTCAAACAGCATGTAGGGTTTTTACCGGATGATGTTTCCCGGGGCCCGAAGCTGTCTAAATCCCTGTCTTGTGTTGCGTTTCTCGATTCCACTCAACCCCTCTCAAGCTACCACATAGATGTGTTGGCCTCGCGACTAAGTCCTGACACTAAGGACATCTGACGTGACAATTTGACGACAGTTGGCGCCCACCGTGGGGCCTGCGCATGGTGGTGTTGAGTTCTTGGAGGGATCTCATCTCGGGTTTTGAGAAGTGCACAAGTTTCCGGATGAACAGGAGCCGGTTTGGAAGAATTCACATCAACTATGAAGTTCATTGGTCAAAGATTGAAAAAGTTTTTCAGCGGCGGCATATACAAGTTTGAGACGAGAGAAGTTAGGGTTCGGCATCCTGTGCGTCGTCGCCCGACGCAGCCTGACGAACCGAAGCCAGATTGATGAAGGAAGCTGACAGGATTTCCGCTGAGCCGCCGTACGCCGCGTCATATCGATCCGCAAGTTGCCGCTGCTGCGTATATACGCTCGAAGCCCCGAGTACGCAGTGTTCTGTTTGCTGTTTTGAGAAAATCAGTCGCTGCTGCTGTTTCAAGTCCCAAGGGCCTTCACGTGAAGCTAAGTCACGTCAAGTTACAATTATTTGGTTCCGAACAGCACGTCAAGTTACAGAGAGCACATGTCTGGGCGACACGTCGAATCCAGATGAAAGATCACTTTTTTGCTGCCACAGTTGCGTGTTGCCGAGATCGACCGGAGTTGTGCTGCAAACCGCTGGACGTCGTGTCAGATCAGTCCACGTGAAGACTCAGATTTTGAAAAGGAATAATCTATGCAGCAAGGTCCAGACTCGTTTTTTAATCATTGCTTTTATCAAACCAGCAACTAGTACTACTCCCGTGAGGCCTCTTTGCATCAAGCGGGACCGGTTGCTATTTTATTCGATGGCCGGCTGCTTTAGCTCAGTACATCAGTCAAATCTACTGGAGATGGAAGTAATAGAGAATAGGACAAGAAGATTTTTTTCGGCAGAGTCCACCGTGGGGGGCGTTTGAGGACCAGCTTGACCTGTCGGTCTCCGGCGTGGACAGAACGATCCTCCTTACTAGCGGAGTTTCTACAAAGGCAGAGTGGGTCATGGCCTGCCCAAGTTTGAAAAAAAAAACTGCGGTTTGGGCCGCTACTGTGGGTTCGGGCCGCTACTGCGGTGTCGCTTTCAAGTCACCCCTCCGGCCGCTGTTATATCTGGCACTTTGTTGGTTCTGTGTAAATACTAAAGGCTGCATCAGAGTACATCCAACATTATCTAGTATTGGTATCCGCGTTCATCCGGAAAATAAATCAGGTGATATTCGTCTAGTCTGTTTTAGCAGCACATATTAATTTGTGAGAACAATTATTTTGTCGAGTAATATTTTTACGCAGGATAGTCAATCAGGACAAAGGTGTTATACAACGGATATGGAGCGCGCACCAGCATAACTCTGCACTGGAGTCCGTCCGTGTCATGTTGCTCGACGGATACGCTTGCAAGTCGTGGCTCCCGCTGTTCGGTTTACATCAACGCGGCGGCCGACTCGCCCGTCCGCACCGCCTTACTAACGCCACGGACAACTCGCCCGTCCGACCTTGCGGCCGGTTCACGCGTTCGCGCTGGCTTACAAACGTTGCGGCTGATTTTCCCGTCCGCACCGGTTTACCACGCCGCGGCCGGTTCACCCATGAGCGATTTCCAACTTCACATAGCGATCATCAATTTCATGGCGGGTTATTTCCGGCCTGGCACGTCAGGTGATATCCATCTAAAATATATTTTATTGATACATATTTTTTTTATTAAAGAGCAGTTTATCTTTGTCTTGGTCTGCAATATGGTTGATGCAGGATAATTGTTCACTACATCAAAATGACGTGGTTAACTCGTCCGTCCGCACCGGTTTACAACACCGCGGCCGGTTCATCTATTTGAGCCGCCTCTGATGCTGAGGTCATCTTTTCCGTCCACCTCTCGTGGCCTGGTCTACATCAACACACCGGGCCGCACCTGTCTGCATGAGTTTTTTATTGAGTATGAGCAAGTTACAGCTTGTGTAGCCCGGTTTTTCTTTCAAGCAAGATGGAGGCAAATTATCATATACTATCAACCGTTGTCTACACTGGGTGGTTCAATGGGCAGGCGCACAAGTCACCGCCATTACAGTTTGGTTAACTTCAAATCACCAGTTGGAAGGAACCATTGGCCGAGTTGCTGACACAGCTCATATGGGATCATTTATAACCCACCGCAGTCACCTCAACCTTTTGTGGATTCACATCGTGCTATCAACACCAATGATATACAAGTTATGTCGGTTTATATTACGGTCAAATATGGAGAGTTTCAAGCCAACTCCTCGAGTCACCTTGAGACTCGGGGGCTATGATGACATGACTCGGCAAATCTTGCCAGTTTCAGCAAATTTAAGAACCCCGGGACGATGGGGGGAAAGATAACCCGGTCCTGGAGGCTACTATTATTTGAAGGCCGTCAGAAAATTTCCGGCTTAGAAAGTATATGACAGTTACAAAATCCCGACTCAATGAAGAAGTTCCGGGTCATCAGAAAGGATTCCGGTTTAAAATCCGGTTTAAAGGAAGTCAGTCTCACTGAAGCTCTCAAATATCCGGTTTACAATCCGGTTCAAGGAGAATTTGTCTCGCACGAAGCTTTGAAGCTCTCAAATCCGGTTTAACAATGTCCGGTTCAAAAAGGAATTAATTTCTCGCAAGTTCGAGTTGAAAGGCCGTCAGAAAATTTCCGGCTGAAAATAAAGACTCCGGTTTGCAATCCTGTTTAAGGGACGTCTGTTCTCCCACAAAGTTTTGAAGCTCTCACTATCCGGTTCAAGATCCCGATTCAAGAAGAATTTATCTCTTGCAAAAAAGTTAAAAATTACCAAAGAGGACCTGCTGCCATGATGCGCGGTTCAAACATGGGTATCCCGCCTTATTGGCCTAACATATTATTGATCGCATGGGGGCTTCTGCTTCATAAAGCGGGGTCTATGTCTTTCTCATCATGCGAGGTTACACGGAGTGGTTCTGTTTAAAGCGGCCTCCGGTTTACCCCTTGACATTTGTTTTTTATATATCACTGGGGGCCTTGGTCGTGTCCGAACCAACGCGACACCCTTTGATAGGCGACAGCCACCAGATCATTTGGGGACATGGTCAAGTCTGAACCAGTCACGCCTCTTGGTCGGCCTAAGGCCACAAAATCACTTGGGGGCATGGTCGAACCCGAACCATTGCCACGCCTCTTGATCTGGCATATATGCCACGAATCATTTGGGGACCTGGCTGACTTGAATCATTGTCACTCCTATTGGGGGCTTGGTCCTATCCGACCATGGTAATACCATCTGATCAGCTCAGTATAGCATATTTTTGCAAACGGTTTTTATCATTGCCTTTGCTTCCATATTTTTTCATAACTGTTATTTAATTTTTGTTGCGTTTTTTAAACCGACAACGTTTTAATCCGGTTCAACTGTCAATTACAAATTGACGGAACACGGTCAAATCTTAATCCGGAGGCCATCTGCCCGGTTTGATTTTCTGTTACCATCCTATTATGGAGTAAACCGGTGTTTATCAACCTGGCTTGACTTTCAATTACAAATTCTCAGTACATGACCAATTATAATCCGGTGATTATTAATCCGGTCTGGTTCGACTGCATGTCGCCAGTATTATATATGGATAATCCGGTGTCTATCGTAACCCGGTGCGGTTTTATCATAAACCAACACAATATGGAAGGAGTTATCAGTACTCAAGATTGGGATTATCACCCTTACTACAAAAAGTTGGTAAAACAATGATGTTATTCAATGTCACAGGTATGATATATTTCATATTTGATTATTCTTAAATGCAGCCTTGGTTATAAACCTGGGTTATATGTTGGGCATTATGACCCGTCCGGCGGTAAACCGCCAGGACACTTTAAACTTGTTATATGCAGAAACAGATTGAATAAAGCATGATTATAAATTATCCGGTGTTTATTAAACCGGCCTGACGATAAGTCGCCAGTATATGATGGGAAATTATCCGGAGTTTATTAAACCGGCCTGGCTTTGGACTATACGTCGCCAGTATATATTTGGATTGCGCCATTGGAATCATGCGCTTATAAATGATTGGGTTATATTATTCAAATAGCCAAATTTGGCTGAATTTTCATTATGATATTGGATGAATTTTTCATACCGGATTATATTATCTTGAAATAGCCAACATGGCTGGATTTTTATGGTTATTAGTAACCGGTATTATTGAGTTTTCAAAGTCGCTTTAGCGTAACAGTTATTATTTTATCAAAAGATATGATTTATTCTACAATGGAAGGAATAGTCTCGAGTTGCTGTAGGCTTACAACCCGGCACTTGGGGGCTACATTATTCAAATTGAGATTACATGCAAGTCTCATGTCGCTGCAAGCATGCACCATAACACTTGGGGGCTAATGCAAAGTAATTTTCTGCTCATATTATTGAAGACCGACTCATCACATTATAATGAATCGGCCCTTGGGGGCTACCAATTGCTCTTGTCAACAGTTGAAGGTACAAAGCTTTTTATTCATTATATTGAAGAGTCCACTGCTCAGTTGGTAAAGCACAAGGCTCTTAACCTTGTGGACGTGGATTCGAGTCCCATGATGAGGGTTACATCATATGATGTTATTTTCATTGAAGTATATATTAAAGTCCCAGCTCAATATTATCTTACTAAGCCGGCCCTTGGGGGCTACACATCATTGCTCAAATCTACATGGTTATACCTACAAAGTCCCTGCTCATTATTACATAATGACCCGGCCCTTGGGGACTACACTGGTTAAAGTTTTTATGAGTATAAGACAATTACAAAGTCCCAGGTTGCTGCAAGCATGACAACCCGGCACTTGGGGGCTACATAATATGGAGTATTCAGTTTTTACTAAGTGACTGGGATGAACAACATGGATTTCTTCTTAAGTGGCAGTATTTATATTGAAGCAAGTCTTAAGACATCACTTTGTTCTGCTCAAGACTTGGGGGCTACAGGTATTATATTATTATCGAAGAACTATTTTCAAATTCTCTGTTTTGAGCAAACTGGATTAACCCGGCGTCACCAATCATTATGACCCTGTGTCTGTAACCCGGCGTCATCAATAATCATGAACCGGTATTAGCAACAATCATGAACCGGTGTTGGCAACAATCATGACCCGGAATTATCAGTTTTTATAACCAGACAATGGTGGTAATCATAAACCGGCAAGTTTTACATCTTCAAGCCGGCTGGATATCAGTTGAATATTTCAGAGACTAATATTTTTGTCAAGTCAAAGCATTGAAGGCCGATTCAAATGGATTCTTTATTTACAAATATCTTCTGCAAGCAAATTGATTATGAAGATGGTTATTAACTTGGAAGGAAGAAATGACAAGGATTTAAGGATGATCAAGTGCCGGCTTACAAGTATATTTAAACCGGAGCACAACCCGACAAATTTGTTCTTGTTGCAGATCAGTTTAACATGGATGAATCCAAATTAAACTGGAGGCTAATGTCGGGGATATACCCCGCGGTATAAACCACTGGATGTATGACCCGGCTAGAATTTGGCGATTCACTGGCAACCCACTTGGACATGGCGGTTTACGGTTCATTGGTAATCCGGCAGGCGGGTCAGAGGAGCGACAAGACCCGGTGGCCCAACGGGCAGTTTATGGAAGGCCGGATCATGCTATGGTGGGCTGGTTTAAGAGAAAAGGCGTGAGGAATATTTACTTTACAAGGAAGACTCGGACTTGTATCCGGTTTGTATTAGAAGGGAGACTAGTCCTAATCCTAATAGGACTCCACATGTAACCCGCCCCTTCAACATATATAAGGAGGGGTAGGGCTCCCCAAAGAGGGACAAGCAAGAAGAAACAATCTTAGGGCTAGACACAAAGAGGAGAGCCGGTTTACGGCGACTCCCTCGTGATGATAATGAGACCTAGCCTCAAACAACATGTAGGGTTTTTACCGGATGATTTTTCCCGGGGCCCGAAGCTGTCTAAATCCCTGTCTTGTGTTGCGTCTCTTGATTCCACTCAACCCCTCTCAAGCTACCACATAGATGCGTTGGCCTCGCGACTAAGTCCTGACACTAAGGACATCTGACGTGACAATTCCACGACAGATTTGCAGATGAAAAATAAAAGAGTGTGCATGGTGTTTTTTTTCTTACAGAATACTTTTATATGCCATGTTCTATTTTGCTTCAGGTTTAGGACTATTTGGTCTGCTACAAAATCCATGTTTTCAACTGCAAAATTTTAGTTTTATTATTATCATATTTACTATTTTTCGGTAGTAATATATAACACGTCGCTGGTGAAAAGCCTACTGGAAAGATTAATTAGTCGATAATGTTGTCTTAAGAACAGTAGTATTTGGCTCGAAGTATAGGCACTGTCAATTTTTTTTATGTTCACCACTGTTGCCATCTGCTCCTATTTGTTGGTTTTTCCTATGGCAGTTTAGAGCAAGTGATTGGCCTATAAACTAATTAATATTCAGGCTTGCTGAGAATTTTTTACTATGAGATAAGTAGATTATCATTTAACCCACAGCAAAGATAAAGTAGATTATGGTGACCGAGCTGAGCACACGCTGATTTAGTGCTTTGACCCTTCATGTTTATGATTCACTAATTCTGGTCCTTCCATTACTATTGAACTAAATTCAAAGTTGTTGCTATGTCAATTCGGTTGCCTGCTTGCCATAGTTTATCTCCCTATTTTGTGCCCTGTTGATTAGCTAATTGGCATGAGAAAGAAACATTATGCATCTACATGTATCTTATCTCTCTGAAGTTATAAAATTATAGTGAGATGTAGTGCCCACGAAATTGGCATGTTTAAATATAAAATTGTTTCCTTTAATTGTTTCCTTTTATCTTTGTGAAACAGACTTACAATGCTTTATGTTTTTAGTCCTAGAGTTATACACGAGCGTTCATTTCGCATCCAGCGATGAATATCATTGTTAGATCAAAGCAGACTTTCTGAACAGAGGCGTTTTTCAGAAAAGCAAAAAGAAAATGACAGACAATCTATTCCAAGAAAAAACTACTCTTCCATAAAAACAGATGAAGAACGCTAAGGTGGCTTCTTCACGTCTGAACTTCATGCTACGTATAAAGAACTAATCAGTTTAACCTTATTACCGATGTATATATTAAAATTAGATACAAAAAATGGTGCATAATGGGATAAAAAGCAGGTCGTGCCCTTTTCCGCCCGGTGCAACGCACGAGCATTTGTACTAGTCATATTTAAGTCAAACAAATGCTTTTTAAAATCATCCATATCTTTTAAATCCTAACTCCGATTTGAACATGTTATGTATGAAATTTGATTAGAAAAATATGTAGAATATGAATATGAGATTATTTTTACATGTTATGTATTTTTAATATTATTTTGGAATATATTTGAGTCAAACTAAATGATTTTCTAAATTATCTGTATCTTTTAAACCGTAACTTCGATTTTAACATATTATATATGACATTTTGTTAGAAAAATGTGTGGAATCTAAAGGCCTGTTCGGAATTCCACCAGCTCCATGAAATTCCAGGAGTTGTGGAGTCAGGAAATAGCCGCTCCACAGTTTTCAACTACAACTCCACCAACTCCGGGAGTGGAGTTGTGGAGTGGAGACTTTTCGAACAGGGCTTAAATATGATGTTAATTTTACCTGTTAAATATTTTTAAAATATTGTTATGGAAGCAAACTTATAATTTATAGCGTAAGATCCATTTTTTTCATACCGACGGCGATCCAGATTGCAAATAAACACCCCACTATAACCATATAGGGAAAAGAAAATATCGATAACTACACATGCATACCTATGAAAAATGTCGCAGGGAAAAACAAAAGATTCTCATCGCGAGCGTGAGACGTGAGAGAGAGAGGGAGAGAGAGAGAGAGAGAGAGGGAGGGAGGGAGGGAATGAGGCCTTAGGATTAACCATATTCAACACACGTTTTTTGTTGTTTAGTGTGAACACCGAGGCCATCGCCGTCGAGGGTGAGAAGGAGGATAAGCGGAACACCAATATGATGTCTCGCAAAAATAAAGGAGATGGACCTATTGTGGTCTTGAGTGATGGTTGTTGAGTTAAGAGCGTGTGTTATGTTTTCTCTCCCGTTGCAACGCACGGGCTCTTTTGCAAGTATACAATCATACTCCGTTCGCAGCTCTGTAGCATCTGAGAGGACAGAGAATATATAGCTTGGTTTGTGAAAAATATAGGATAATCTAAATATTTTATTTTGCATTCTGCTGTAATTGATCTGACACTAATACAATATATTGCGGTACATGTTGATAAAGATTTAGAGTACAAGACGAATAGTACTTTCTCCGTCCCATAATATAAAAGCGTTTTTCAAGCTATGTTAATTTTAAAAACGCTATAATGAAAACACTCTTATATCGTGGGACAAAGTAATACTACATGTTAGACTATTCTATCTCTCTCTCTCTCCTTAATCTCTATCTTTAAATCGCATTAAATACTTTTAACACTTCGATGTACACGTTGCTTTTTAGCACTCAGCAGAGAGATCCCATCGGACTCAAGGCGACGAAGGCAGGCAAAGGCATGTCCGTGGAGATTACAAGTGAAACATATGAACTCAAGTCATATCCATAAGCTCCATTTGAGATGCCATGCATCCATAATTGATAGGTAACAATGCCAAATGACTAACACAACATGAAATATTGATAAGAGGCATCAAATAGTACTATGGGCATCTCCAGCTGACCCTCAAATCGGACACCCCATCTGTCTCTCCAGTGGAAACCAGTCCACAAACAGTAATGCGGGAGCCGGCCATCCAACCCTGCCCCCTAAACTTTTGCCTCTTTTTTTTGAAGTCTACAAGCTCAAAATAAGTGTAGACAATTGCGTAATTTGTCCATAAATAACATTCAAATATCTCTACTACAACAATAGTTCAATTGTAAATATTACATCTGAGATAACCGGATGTTCAACAAGTTTGATGAATTCATCGATTCCAAATTAAATGATAGTAGTCAAAACCGGCACAAGCCTTCCCACACATACTAGATAGTACCATTGAGTTTCATCCAATAATGTATGTGCGTAAATGGTCTGCCTTCGGTCCTGTAGTACATCTCGGCAGCATGTGTAACGTGGCTAGAGACTGCGTCGGTATTTCCCCAAAGAGGAAAGGATGATGCAGCACATGTACAGTAAGTATTTCCCTCAGTTGTGAAACCAAAGTATCAATTCAGTAGGAGAACCAAGCAACACTATGTAAACGGTACCCGCACACAAAGAACAAATACTTGCAACTAGACGCGTAAGAGGGGTAGTCAATCCCTACTCGGTAAAAGATAGATAAATTTGATAAGTTTGGATAAATGGATCTTGATAAAATGCAAAATAAAATAAGTAAAGAAAAAGTGCAGCAAGGTATTTTTGGGCTTTTGGAAATATAGATCTGAAAACAAACATGGCAAAAGATATATCGAAAAACAAATAAGACAAAAGATAGACCCGGGGGCCGTAGATTTCACTAATGGCTTCTCTCGAGAAAATAACACACGGTGGGTAAACAAATTACTGTTGGGCAATTGATAGAAGAACATATAATTATGACGATATCCAAGTCAATGATCATGAATATAGGCATTGCGTCTAAGATTAGTAGACCGACTCCTGCCTGCATCTACTACTATTACTCCACACATCGATCGCTATCCAGCATGCATCTAGTGTATTAAGTTCATGAAGAAATGGAGTAATGCAATAAGAATGATGCATGATGTAGACAAGATCTATTCATGTAGGAATATACCCCATCTTTTTATCCTTAATAGCAACGATACATGCGTGCCTTGCTATCCCTTTTGTCACTGGGTGAGGAAACCGCAAGATCGAACTCATCACAAAGCGCCTCAGTCCATTACAAGAAAAATCAATCAAGTTGGTCTCACTAAACCAAAGATTCGGAGAAGAAATACGAGGCTATCTTTACCTAATAATAAAGCAAATAGACTTTCTTTCGTCCGTCATGGTATTTTTCAGAAAAGTCCCTCTATTTCAGAGAAATCAACCCGCCGTCCGGATTTAAGTCACACCCGAACCGTTATTTTACATTTTTTGAAACCCCCCTGATGTTTTAGGTAATTCATCCGCATATCATATTTAAGTCAAACAAATGCTTTTTAAAATCATCCATATCTTTTAAACCGTAACTCCGATTTGAACATGTTATATATGAAATTTGATTAGAAAAATATGTAGAATAAGAATATGAGATTATTTTTACCTGTTAAGTATTTTTTAATATTATTTTGGAATATATTTGAGTCAAACCAAATGATTTTGTAAATTATCTGTATCTTTTAAACCGTAACTTCGATTTTAACATATTATATATGAAATTTTATAGGAAAATGTGTGGAATCTAATATGATGTTAATTTTACCTGTTAAATATTTTTAAAATATTGTTATGGAAGCAAACTTATAATTTGTAGCGCAAGATTGTTTTTTTCATACCGACGGCGATCCAGATTGCAAATAACACCACACTATAACCATATAGGGAAAATAAAATATCGATAACTACACATGCATACCTCTGAAAAATGTCGCAGGGGAAAACAAAAGATTTCTCATCGCGAGCGTGAGACGTGAGAGAGAGAGAGAGAGAGAGAGAGGGAGGGAGGGAGGGATGGAGTGAGGCCTTAGGATTAACCATATTCAACACACGTTTTTTGTTGTTTAGTGTGAACACCGAGACCATCGCCGGCGAGGGTGAGAAGGAGGATAAGCGGCAACACCAATATGATGTCTTGCAAAAATAAAGGAGATGGACCTATTGTGGTCTTGAGTGACGGTTGTTGAGTTAAGAGCGTGTGTTATATTTTCTCTCCCGTTGCAACGCACGGGCTCTTTTGCTAGTAAATAATCATGCATATAAGAGATCAAAGAAGATTCAAATAATATTCATGGATAAAAATCTAATCATACACATGAAATTCATCGGATCCCAACAAACACACCGCAAAAGTCATTATATCAAATAGATCTCCAAGAGACCATTGTATTGAGAATCAAAAAGAGAGAAGATGCCATCTAGCTACTGCCTACAGACCCGTAGTTCTATAGTGAATTACTCACATGTGACGCCCCGAGACCGATGTGCCAGGTGTTCCCCAGTTATTCGTTGTTGTTGCCTTGTCATTCGCTTGCGTGTTGCATCTTGTCATGTCATCATGTGCATTGCATCATCATGTTTTCGAGACTTGCATCCGTCCGGGTTTCCCAGTTCCGTCCTTTGTCTGTCCTGAGTCCAGACACACTTGCATGCGCCCGCGGCATGTCCGAATTAGTATTTTATAAGTGGCCAGAAAATGTTCTCGGATTGGGTTGAAAGTTTGCGTGTGGCCTTATTATAGTGTAGATAGACCGCCTATCAAGTTTCATCGCATTCGGAGTTCGTTTGATAGCTCAACCGTTAAACTATAGCGGCATTATAGCCGGGCACACGTCGCACGTTTTCAGTCTCCGGAAACAGTCGCCGGGCCTCTCTCTCTTCTCTTCTCTCAGGTCGAGCTTTCTGCACAGTCCGCTACCAACCCCCAGGCCCTGAAACCCCATCCTTGCACAGTGCATCGGCCCCTCGCGCGCGTCCGAGAGTTATCCTGAACCCGACCCGGACTGTCGCCACCGTTGGATCCGGAACATCCCCAAACGTCTACAAAACATCTCCGTTTTATTTATTAGACTCCCTAGCCTATTTTTCCTGTCCGTCTGATTTTTATCGAAGGGACAAGATAGCCCCTAACCTACTCAACTCGCTATATATATTGGACTAACCCGAGACCGAATCCCTAATTTTTAGGGATCCTCCTAGCTGCCGCCGCCACCTACAGGCTCCTCCCTCCTCGGATCAGACGCCGCAGCCATCTATCAAATCCATCCATCCACATCGCCACCCTCCTCCTCGTTTTCTCAACCAGGCCAACCACCTCCTCCCATCGTGTCAATCCATCAAGCATGGATCCCCCGCAGACATCCAGCGCGCCCACATGCTCCTTTCTCCCCGACGCCCTTGTCCCCGCCATGGTTTTGGAGCTCACCTCGGTCGCTGATCCGAGCCGCCCCGGGAACCGACACCGCCGGAGTCCCTCCTCACCTGCAAGAACCAGCGCCGCCACACCTCCCAGGCCGGACCCCGCCGCCCTGCTCCTCCTTCCCTAGCCATCTCCTTCTCCTCCTTCCTCTAACCTCTCTCGATCTTCCTCTCTCTCTGTATTTCATCAGCTGCAGGTCGCCGCCGCCTTGGTCAACCCTCGCCGGAGCTCCGTCGACACCCCGTTGGCCGGATCCGGCCCAGAAACAGGCGAATCCATCCATCCCCATCGAACCCTGGCATTCCCTGCACGCCTCCGCCCGCTGCCATCTTCTTCCTGAAGCATCATCCCCGGCCTCCTCGTCAGACCGGCTTCCCCATGAAGTCCCTCGCGCGCGAGCTCGACTCCGAGCGCTCCTGAGCTCCTCTTCCTCCCGCTGGCATCCTCCGCGTCGTCCAAGTCCTCGCGCCGTCATGGCCCCTGCAGCCCCCGTGCCCAATCCCCATCATGCCGCGCCTGTCCAGACTCGGCTTCGTGTAGAGGAGGACGATGCCCCGCTCGTACCCGTTGACCGCGCTGCGGCTGCAAGCGACCGCCACTGGGCTTCCCAGATCCAGTCGGCCCAGTGCCTCCCTTGCCAGCCCCTCTCCTCATCGACTGGGCTTGGCCCATGGTGAGAACACCCCTGGCGCCCCACCCCTTTTTTTCCTGTTGTTTGGCCAGCAGATCCGGTCCAGTATCTATTTTTTTAGGCTCTGCGAATTTAGCTATTATCCCAGGTTTTGCAGTTTTACAGAAAACCCCTTTCACAACATGCATATTATAACTCACAAACGATGCATCATTTTATAACAAACTTTATATTAAAGATGCTTAGAATTTTGTGTAGTTTCATAATATGTCATTTCCATCCATGTTTAAAATGTTTAAAATAATGTTTGTGTAACTTTGTCCATATGCCATGCTAAAATGGTTTAATTTATAACTATATAACTGTAGCTCCGTTTTTAACAAACTGTATATGTAAATGGGGTAGAATTTTGCCTAGTTTAACATGGTGGCATCATCTTGCATGTTTAATAACTACAAAATATGGTTTAGGACAGAACAGGACCAAACCTAATATATGCACATGGGGGTTTACCGGAATTGTTGTTCGTTGTTTCCGGCCTCATTTAAACTTGACTAGATAGGTAGTTTTACTTTGCTTCACCCTCTTGCCATGTTTGACAACATTTAATATTGTTGGGTACATAAACGAGATCGAACTAAATAACTTGAATGTGGTGTTTCATCAATATGCAACCCGTTGCATATTGAGCTCCACTTAATTTGTAGGATTGTTTGTGCACTTTGCCATGCCATGCCTCATTAAACCGGACATGCATCATACTTGTTTGTGCATCGTGCCATGATTATGTGATGGTTGTTCACTATGTTGTTTGCTTCTTTTCGGTGTTGCTTCTTCGGGTTGGTTCAGATAACGTCGTGTTTGTGAGGAATCGTTCGACTACGTCCGTTTGTCTTCTTCAAGGACTCGTTCTTCTTCCTTGCGGGATTTCAGGCAAGATGACCATACCCTTGAAATCACTTCTATCTTTGCTTGCTAGTTGCTCGCTCGCTTGCTATGCCTATGCTGCGATACCTACCACTTGCTTATCATTTCTCCTATATTGTTGAACCAAGCCTCTAACCCACCTTGTCCTAGCAAACCGTTGTTTGGCTATGTAACGCATTGCTTAGTCCCTCTTATAGCGTTGTCAGTTGCAGGTGAAGATTGAAGTTTGTTCCTTGTTGGAACATGGAGATGTTTTTCCTTATTGGAACATGTTTACTTGTTGGGATATCACAATATATCTTATTTAATTAATGCATCTATATACTTGGTAAAGGGTGGAAGGCTCGGCCTTATGCATGGTGTTTTGTTCCACTCTTGCCGCCCTAGTTTCCGTCATATCGGTGTTATGTTCCCGGATTTTGCGTTCCTTACGCGGTTGGGTAATAATGGGAACCCCTTGACAGTTCGCCTTGAATAAAACTCCTCCAGCAATGCCCAACATTGGTTTTACCATTTGCCACCTAGCCTTTTTTCCCTTGGGTTTCGCGGACTCAAGGGTCATCATTATTTTAACCCCCCCGGACTAGTGCTCCTCTGAGTGTTGGTCCACCTGTCAGCTGCCGGTGGCCACCAGGGGCAACTCTGGGCTGGCCTACCCGTACCTAAGACAATCTGAGTGTGCCCTGAGAAAGAGATATGTGCAGCTCCTATCGGGATTTGTCGGCACATTCGGGCGGTGTTGCTGGTTTTGTTTTAACTTGTCGAAGTGTCTTGTAGAACCGAGATACCGAGTCTGATCGAAACGTCTCGGGAGGAGGTCTATTCCTTCATTGACCGTGAGAGCTTGTCATGGGCTAAGTTGGGACACCCCTGCAGGGATTTGAACTTCCGAAAGCCGTGCCCGCAGTTATGGGCAGATGGGAATTTGTTAATGTCTGGTTGTAGATAACCTGAAGTTGACCTTCATTAAAATGCATCAACCGCGTGTGTAACAGTGATGGTCTCTTTCCGGCGGAGTCCGGGAAGTGAACAGGGTGTTAGAGTTATGTTTGGCGTAGGTTGTTCTAGGATCACTTCTTGATCATAGCTTATCGACCGTGCTTTGCCTTCTCTTCTCGCTCTCATTTTCGTATGTTAGCCACCATATATGCTAGTCGCTTGCTGCAGCTCCACCTCATACCTTTACCTTACCCATAAGCTTAAATAGTCTTGATCGCGAGGGTGCGAGATTGCTAAGTCCCCGTGGCTCACAGATACTTCCAAAACCAGCTTGCAGGTAGCGATGAGTCCTTGCAGATGACGCAACCAAGCTCAGGAGGAACTCGTTGAAGATCTTGTCCTTTGTGTTGTTTCGTTCTAGTTGATCAGTAGTGGAGCCCGGTTGGGGTCGATCGGGGACCTTGTCGCATTTGGGGTTCTCCTTTTATTTTGGTTCCGTAGTCGGGCCTTGATTGTATTTGGATGTTGTAATGCTTTATTCATGTAATTGTGTGAAGTGGCGATTGTAAGACAACTATGTATCTTTTTCCCTTATGTATTACATGGGTTGTGTGAAGATTACCTCACTTGCGACATTGCTTTCAATGCGGTTATGCCTCTAAGCCGTGCTTCGACACGTGGGAGATATAGCCGCATCGAGGGCGTTACAAGTTGGTAATCAGAGCCTTCCCCTACCTTAGGAGCCCCCATTGTTTGATCGTTCTTAGCAGCCATTGTTGAGTCTAGAAATTTTTTTTGAGTCATTTAGGAATTATATATCGGAGAGTTTAGGAATTCTTTTTACTTCCCAGTCTCCTCATCACTCTGGTAAGGCATCCTGACGTAGAGTTTTGACTCTTCTCTTCTCAAATTTCACTAAAAAAAATTTAGGATCACGCGGGTATTTTGGAATCGTTCCGATGGTTTTGTGACGAGAACATTATTCTTGGTGCCTCCTGTCTTTAGGGGTTGTGGCAGTGTCCCGAGGAGTTGAGCTCCGAGGTGTTGTCGTCACAATTTTATCGTTGTAGTTCTGGAATACCTGAGTTTAGTACGCTGACATCGAAAATCTCTTTTATGCAGTTGTTGGTGAGATAACCTCGATGCCACCCAGTACTGGGGCGGGAGTTCGGGAGTATCGCCATAACTTGTATAACGGATGCTTTTCGAAGGTTGAGGTAGATGGTTTCCGAAGTTTTTCTCCACTATGTGTTGAAGGATGGATACAGCTGGATGTAGGATTTGCTAGTTTTGGGTGAGATATTATGCTTCCCCTGTATCCCCAACACCTGATTGCATAACCGGAAAATTTCGGGAGTTTATAAGTGGGAATTCAAGTAGCTCTTAGGATATCTTTCCGACAGATGTATGATATGAAATTGGGGTTCGACGTCTAGTGGTCCGCCTATTCACGGTCGGTTTTTACAGTGGGCTCGTTGTGTCTTAAAGAGTCCTTGGCTATGCCGACTCGGGGACGCTTCGTATGTCATGTGCACTGCCTTATACATGATGGTGTTGTACGATCGAGCCCGTGTAGGCCCCACCACGAAAACTTTGGACGAAATCTCTATCATATGTTTGCTCTGGCTTATTCTGCAAGCCAATCCTTTGTTTTTGTTTTGAGTTGTGGTATTCGATTTGCTTCGAAGTCAAATGTTGATTCCATACCTTTCCTAAGCGGTGTTCTGATGTGAATATCAATCCTTCTTGATCATCGGGTTTGTCGTGTTTATCCTTTTCAACCGGCGTGTCTCTCTTCAAGTGGATCCGATCACTTCAACATTCGCAAGATCAATTATCAGTTCTTCTCAACGGTGTTCATTTCATCCATCCCAAATTGTCTTTGTTTTCCCGCCCACCCACCCTTGTTTCATCAAGGACTCAGATTTTCTTAGTCAAGTATCCATCTTATTGGTTATGAAGTCTCTCCATTCTTCTCCATCAATGTTCTTATCCGGTGATTCTCATGAAGATTCTAATGGAGCTTCAAGTTCGTCATTCTTCATTCTTTTCATCTTCGATGAATTCAATTCAAGCTTTTGGTGTTGATCATATCCTTTCCTCGTTTCAGAAGTTTTATCATACCGGTGCACCTCGTAATCATCCACTTCTCGCTATTCAATTGTTCCGGAGTGCTCAAGATGTCTCAAAGATTCGTGTTTACACTCTGCTTTCATTCAAACTCTTTCGAGGATGTTATCTTTTTCAAGCCATTTAATTCAACCGGTGCTTTCTCTCTTAAATCATTTCAACGGTGTATCTTTTGAGTGGGCCCTAACCCACGGGTCTTTTTCCAGGATCTTACCTGACTCTTCCAATTCTCCCGGAGTAGTCTCAAATTCATTTCAAAGTTTGACGCAAGAATGATTTATCATCAATCAAATGCTTTCTCCAAGATCTGTCAAATTCTTTTCATCATTGGCTCAACCTTTTCTATTTTTCATTCCGGAGTGCATCAACGATTCATGGTGGTGTTTCTCGTCGTCACTCTCAACATTTGAAGACCGAAGAAGAGTTTCTCTTTAATCTTGCTCCATTCTCTTCAAAGATTCGTGATTCTAGCTGGTTGCCATCATCTCATAATTGTCTTCGGTTGTGAGAATTCTTTTCATCTATCCGGAGCAATTCAAGAGTCTTCTCAGTTTGATTATCCGGAGTCCATCAATTCAGGTTTATTCATTCTCAGCTTTCAGTTATCGTTCTCCTAATCTTACTGGTGCATCGATCAATTATCCTCTAACCAGTTCTTGATCTCTTCATTCTCATGTAACCAAATCCTCTCAAGCATCTTTCGCTCATTTGCTAATCCTTCCCGGTGTTTCTATATGTTTTATTCGTTCTTTTTCATTTCTTACGGTGGTTCTTCTAGATTACTCTTCCTTGTCAATTTATTCGTTGTCAATTCTACCAGTGGCTCATAGAAGACCTTCCCAAGTTGGCGCTATATCTATCTTAATCCTTTCTTCGAGAATAAGTAGTATGTCAAATCCACTGCTTGTCATCAATTTAATTGGTGAAGGATACGCATAACGTAATTCTTCTCCTTGTTTCACCCAAGTGATTAATTCCTTATCCCGGAGGCTCATCAAAATTTTTGATCTCATTTGTTTATCTTTCTTTTCCCGAAGTTCCAAGTTCTCTCACTTATTTCATCGCGAAGATCCATCAAATCATTGCAAGGATTCACCTTGTGTTTTCGACCTCTCTTCCCTTCCGTTTGATCATTTCTTTTGTTACCGGAGTTCTTCATGAAGGTTCTTCATGATGGGTTCATCAAGGATTGAATTCCTTCTTGAAGTGTTCATCGACATTCTTTTCGAAGGAGCTCAAGCTTTCTTCATCTTGCAATCCGGAGTGCATTTCTTTCTACCATATCATTGGAGGTGGTTTTACATCATTCTTGATATTTGAGTTCATGATTCATGATTCACAGGTTGTTAACAATGAGGTATTTTAATCCATCAATCCCTTCGTTGGAATTATCTTGGGCTATATTTCACCTAAAACCGTCCCTAAGGATTGTTGCTAATTATGGTGCTTATAAATGGTCCAATTTCTTCATCTATCCTCCCGGTGAAATAAGTTTCTCATCTCCTTGTTGTTATCAATCCAATCTTTTGTTTCCGTTAGTGGCAGAATTTCACCTCAGTTTTGAGATGTTTTCCTTAAGCCCACATCAAGCTTACTCTTTTCGTTGTTGGTTTTCCAACAACTCTGTTCTAGCATTTGTTGTAAGCGTGCTCTCTCAAGATCGTGTTTCCCTTAGTTCATTCCATTCCATTCTTACTTTTGTTCCGGAGGCTTTGTGATGTTGCTCTCTTCAACCCTTCTTCTTGTTCTTGTCAGGACCTTGTTCTTTTCGTGCTTATCCACTTAACCGGAGTGTGTGCCGCTGCTCAAGTTCTTTCAGTTCATCAAGCCTCACATATCTTTCCAACCGGAGTGCTATTCGAATTTGTTTCTTCCTTGTTCCTCTTTTCTAACGAAGTGTTTTCAACTTTGTTCATCTCCGTTGTATTCTTTTCTCGAAATGGCTTAGCCTTTTCAAGGTTCTTTGGTTTCACTCGTTCGTCAAAGAAGCAACTTAGTTTTACCTCTTCTCTTTTCTCTTTCGTTTGTCCCTCCGGTGCCATTCTAGATCTCGGGACGAGATCCTCTCGTAGTGGTGGAGTGTTGTGACGCCCCGAGACCGATGTGCCAGGTGTTCCCCAGTTATTCGTTGTTGTTGCCTTGTCATTCGCTTGCGTGTTGCATCTTGTCATGTCATCATGTGCATTGCATCATCACGTTTTCGAAACTTGCATCCGTCCGGGTTTCCCAGTTTCGTCCTTTGTCCGTTCTGAGTCCAGACACACTTGCACGCACCCGCGGCATGTACGAATTAGTATTTTATAAGTGGCCGGAAAATGTTCTCGGATTGGGTTAAAAGTTGGCGTGTGGTCTTATTATAGTGTAGATAGACCGCCTGTCAAGTTTCATCGCATTCGGAGTTCGTTTGATAGCTCAACCATTAAACTATAGCGGCATTATAGCCGGGCACACGTCGCACGTTTTCGGTCTCCGGAAACAGTCGCCGGGCCTCTCTCTCTTCTCTTCTCTCAGCTCGAGCTTTCTGCACAGTCCGCTACCAACCCCCAGGCCCCGAAACCCCATCCTTGCACAGTGCATCGGCCCCTCGCGCGCGTTCGAGAGTTGTCCTGAACCCGACCCGGACTGTCACCACCATTGGGTCCGGAACATCCCCAAACGTCTACAAAACATCTCCGTTTTATTTATTAGACTCCCTAGCCTATTTTTCCTGTCCGTCTGATTTTTATCGAAGGGACAAGATAGCCCCTAACCTATTCAACTCGCTATATATATTGGACTAACCCGAGACCGAATCCCTAATTTTTAGGGATCCTCCTAGCTGCCGCCGCCACCTTCAGGCTCCTCCCTCCTCGGATCAGACGCCGCAGCCATCTATCAAATCCATCCATCCACAGGGCCACCCTCCTCCTCGTTTTCTCAACCAGGCCAACCACCTCCTCCCATCGTTTCAATCCATCAAGCATGGATCCCCCGCAGACATCCAGCGCGCCCACATGCTCCTTTCTCCCCGACGCCCTTGTCCCCGCCATGGTTTTGGAGCTCACCTCGGTCGCTGATCCGAGCCGCCCCAGGAACCGACACCGCCGGAGTCCCTCCTCACCTGCAAGAACCAGCGCCACCACACCTCCCAAGCCGGACCCGCCGCACTGCTCCTCCTTTCCTGGCCATCTCCTTCTCCTCCTTCCTCTAACCTCTCCTGATCTTCCTCTCTTTCTCTGTATTTCATCAGCTGCAGGTCACCGCCGCCTTGGTCAACCCTCGCCGGAGCTCCGTCGACGCCCCGTTGGCCGGATCCGGCCCAGAAACAGGCGAATCCATCCATCCCCGTCGAACCCTGGCATTCCCTGCACGCCTCCGCCCGCTGCCATCTTCTTCCCGAAGCATCGTCCCCGGCCTCCTCGTCAGACCAGCTTCCCCGTCAAGTCCCTCGCGCGCGAGCTAGACTCCGAGCGCTCCTGAGCTCCTCTTCCTCCCACTGGCATCCTCCGCGTCATCCAAGTCCCCGCGCCGTCATGGCCCCTGCAGCCCCCGTGCCCAATCCCCATCACGCCGCGCCTGTCCAGCCTCTGCTTCATGCAGAGGAGGACGATGCCCCGCTCGTACCCGTTGACCGCGCTGCGGCTGCGAGCGACCGCCAGTGGGCTTCCCAGATCCAGCCGGCCCAGTGCCTCCCTTGCCAGCCCCTCTCCTCATCGACTGGGCTTGGCCCATGGTGAGAACACCCCTGGCGCCCCACCCCTTTTTTCCTGTTGTTGGGCCAGAAAACACGGTCCAGTATCTATTTTTTTAGGCTCTGCGAATTTAGCTATTATCCCAGGTTTTGCAGTTTTACAGAAAACCCCTTTCACAACATGCATATTATAACTCACAAACGGTGCATCATTTTATAACAAACTTTATATGAAAGATGCTTAGAATTTTGTGTAGTTTCATAATATGTCATTTCCATCCATGTTTAAAATGTTTAAAATATTGTGTGTGTAACTTTGTTCATATGCCATGCTAAAATGGTTTAATTCATAACTATATAACCATAGCTCCGTTTTTAACAAACTCTATATGTAAATGGGGTAGAATTTTGCCTAGTTTAACATGGTGGCATCATCTTGCATGTTTAATAACTACAAAATATGGTTTAGGGCAGAACAGGACCAAACCTAATATATGCACATGGGGATTTACCGGAATTGTTGTTCGTTGTTTCCGGCCTCATTTAAACTTGACTAGATAGGTAGTTTTACTTTGCTTCACCCTCTAGCCATGTTTGACAACATTTAATATTGTTGGGTACATAAACGAGATCGAACTAAATAACTTGAATGTTGTGTTTCGTCGATATGCAACCCGTTGCATATTGAGCTCCACTTAATTTGTAGGATTGTTTGTGCACTTTGCCATGCCATGCCTCATTAAACCGGACATGCATCATACTTGTTTGCGCATCGTGCCATGATTATGTGATGGTTGTTTACTATGTTGTGTGCTTCTTTTCGGTGTTGCTTCTTCGGGTTGGTTCCGATAACGTCGTGTTTGTGAGGAATCGTTCGACTACGTCCGTTTGTCTTCTTGATGGACTCGTTCTTCTTCCTTGCGGGATTTCATGCAAGATGACCATACCCTTGAAATCACTTCTATCTTTGCTTGCTAGTTGCTCGCTCGCTTGCTATGCCTATGCTGCGATACCTACCACTTGCTTATCATGCCTCCTATATTGTTCAACCAAGCCTCTAACCCACCTTGTCCTAATAAATCGTTGTTTGGCTATGTTACCGCTTTGCTCAGTCCCTCTTATAGCGTTGTTAGTTGCAGGTGAAGATTGAAGTTTGTTCCTTGTTGGAACATGGAGATGTTGTTCCTTGTTGGAATATGTTTACTTGTTGGGATATCACAATATATCTTAGTTAATTAATGCATCTATATACTTGGTAAAGGGTGGAAAGCTCGTCCTTATGCGTGGTGTTTTGTTCCACTCTTGCCGCCCTAGTTTCCGTCATATCGGTGTTATGTTCCCGGATTTTGCGTTCCTTACGTGGTTGGGTAATAATGGGAACCCCTTGAAAGTTCGCCTTGAATAAAACTCCTCCAGCAATGCCCAACATTGGTTTTACCATTTTCCACCTAGCCTTTTTTCCCTTGGGTTTCGCAGACTCAAGGGTCATCATTATTTTAACCCCCCCGGGCCAGTGCTCCTCTGAGTGTTGGTCCACCTGTCAGCTGCCGGTGGCCACCAGGGGCAACTCTGGGCTGGCCTACCCGTACCTAAGACAATCTGAGTGTGCCTTGAGAAAGAGATATGTGCAGCTCCTATCGGGATTTGTCGGCACATTCGGGCGGTGTTGCTGGTTTTGTTTTAACTTGTCGAAGTGTCTTGTAGAACCGGGATACCGAGTCTGATCGGAATGTCTCGGGAGGAGGTCTATTCCTTCGTTGACCGTGAGAGCTTGTCATGGGCTAAGTTGGGACACCCCTGCAGGGATTTGAACTTTCGAAAGCCGTGCCTGCGGTTATGGGCAGATGGGAATTTGTTAATGTCCGGTTGTAGATAACCTGAAGTTGACCTTCATTAAAATGCATCAACCGCGTGTGTAACCGTGATGGTCTCTTTCCGGCGGAGTCCGGGAAGTGAACATGGTGTTGGAGTTATGTTTGGCGCAGGTTGTTCTAGGATCACTTCTTGATCATAGCTTATCGACCGTGCTTTGCCTTCTCTTCTCGCTCTCATTTGCGTATGTTAGCCACCATATATGCTAGTCGCTTGCTGCAGCTCCACCTCATACCTTTACCTTACCCATAAGATTAAATAGTCTTGATCGCGAGGGTGCGAGATTGCTGAGTCCTCGTGGCTCACAGATACTTCCAAAACCAGCTTGCAGGTAGCGATGAGTCCTTGCAGATGACGCAACCAAGCTCAGGAGGAGCTCGTTGAAGATCTTGTCCTTTGTATTGTTTCGTTCTAGTTGATCAGTAGTGGAGCCCAGTTGGGGTCGATCGGGGACCTTGTCGCATTTGGGGTTCTTCTTTTATTTTGGTTCCATAGTCGGGCCTTGATTGTATTTGGATGTTGTAATGCTTTATTCATGTAATTGTGTGAAGTGGCGATTGTAAGCCAACTATGTATCTTTTTCCCTTATGTATTACATGGGTTGTGTGAAGATTACCTCACTTGCGACATTGCTTTCAATGCAGTTATGCCTCTAAGCCGTGCTTCAACACGTGGGAGATATAGCCACATCGGGGGCGTTACATCACACATCATCGGAGGAGCACCAATGAGGATTATGAACCCGTCTGTGATCGTGTTCCCCTCTAGCAAGGTGTCGGAATAGGGCTCTAGATTGCATCTCGTGGTTCTGGAACTTGCGGTGGCTGGAATTGTGTTTCGTCGACCCCCTAGGGTTTCTGGAATATTTGGGTATTTATAGAGCAGAGAGGCGGTGCAGGAGACCCCCGTGTGCCCCACAACCCATTAAGGCGCATCAGGGTCCTCTGGCGTGCCATGGTGTCTTGTGGGCCCCACAGGCCTCCCCCAAGTCCTTTCTTGGCTCTCAAATTGTCTTCTAGTCCAAAAAAATCTCCAAAAAGTTTTGCTGTGTTTGGACTCCGTTTGATAGGGATGTTATGCGAAGTAAAAAACAAGCAAAAACAACAATTGGCACTTGGCATTAGGCCAATAGGTTAATCCCAAAAATGGTATAATTAGCTGTAAAATGAATATAAAACATCCAAGATTGATAATATAACAGCATGGAACAAGCAAAAATTGTAGATTTGTTGGAGACATATCAATGTGCAATCTTTACAATATGAGAGCAACATTGAGTGAACGAATCAATTAACAAATAACATGTATAGCAACATGAAGCAAATCTTACAATCCGACGTTTTCCCAAAAGTCTTTGTAGATCTGTTTCCTTAAAAATCATTTTTGTGTATGTGAAGCAAGTCTCCCTATCTTATTGGTGAAACTGAACACTTGAAATTCAATAGATCCATGTTTTTCTTCTTTAACCATAAATCCCAAAAAATTCTACCACCTATCTTTTTCATATACTTTTCTTATCAGGAAAAATAAAAATCATTTCAGTTATTTTGAAGTTATTCTAATCTCATACACGCACAAATTTGCAGTTATTCAGCTACTACTCAAATTTGGATTTATTTTATTGACGCAAATTGGATTTGGATAGAAGGTACATTCTTTCTAATATTTTAGATAGAAGAAATTTCTTCTATCTAAAATACTAGATAGAATTTTGTGGATCTCCATGGTCGATGATGGCCACAGTGTCTTCACTCTTTTAGCCGCACCGCAAAACTCTACAAGAGAGTTCGGATGGTGTATCATCAATGCGATATCGACTTCACATTGCATCGATGGATGATGTGCATGTTGTATGGTGCAAAGTTCTTTTACCCATGAAACGAACCATGCATGCACTGCCAAAAGATCGAGCCCTTGTGTGGGAGTCCTGGATTAGGGGGTCTCCGGACAGCCGGACTATATCTTTCGGCCGGACTGTTAGACTATGAAGATACAAGATTGAAGACTTCGTCTCGTGTCCGGATGGGACTCTACTTGGAGTGGAAGGCAAGCTAGGCAATACGGATATGTATATCTCCTCCTTTGTAACCGACCTTGTGTAACCCTAGCCCTTTCCGATGTCTATATAAACTGGAGGGTTTTAGTCCGTAGGACAATAGACAATCATACCATAGGCCAGCTTCTAGGGTTTAGCCTCTCTAATCTCGTGGTAGATCTACTCTTGTACTACCCATATCATCAATATTAATCAAGCAAGATGTAGGGTTTCACCTCCACCAAGAGGGCCCGAACCTGGGTAAAACTTCGTGTCCCCTGCCTCCTGTTACCGTCTGCCTAGATGCACAGTTCGGGACCCCCTACCGAGATCCGCCGGTTTGGACACCGACATTGGTGCTTTCATTGAGAGTTCCTCTATGTCGTCGCCGTTAGGCCTGATGACTCCTTCTATCATCGATAGTGATGCATTCCAGGGTGAGACTTTTCTCCCCGGACAGATCTTTGTGTTCGGCGACTTCGCACTACAGGCCAACTTGCTTGGCCATCTGGAGCAGATCGAAAGTTACGCCCCTGGCCACCAGGTCAGGTTTGGAAGCTTAAGCTACACAGCCGATATCCACGGAGACTTGATCTTCGGCGGATTCGAGTCTCTGCCTTATGCGTCGCGCGGTCACGATGAGTACGATTTAGCTCTACCATCAGACAGTGTCCGAGAGATCGCACCGGCAGCCGCTCTGACCCTCAATTCAGAGCCGGTTGCGCCATCCATGGACGATGGATGGACCCCGCCACGGAGGCCTTACCCTCGGCGGCGATCAAGCCGAACATCGACCTTACCCTTTACGAGAGCCGTGTTGCTAAACCGCCGGATTATTCTCCGGCCACGGACTCCGAACCACCTGCGCCCGTTCCTGTTGAATTCGAGTGGGCGCCGATCATGGAGTTTACCTCCGCGGATATTTTTCAGCACTCGCCCCTTGGCGACATACTGAACTCATTAAGGTCTCTCTCTCCCTGTCAGGAGGATCCTGGCCGAACTATGTCCGGCAGGATTGGGATGCAGATGACGAAGAAATTCGCCGCCCACCCACCACCCACTTAGTAGCCACTGTCGATGACTTAATCGACATGCTCGACCTCGACTCCGAAGACATCGACGATATGGACGATGATGCATGAGAAGAACAGGAACCACTTCCCAGAGGGCACTGGACGACCACTTCATCACATGACGTATACATGGTGGACACACCAAAAGAAAACGACGACGAGGAACGGAACGACGCAATGAAGGGTTGTACCCTCGAGAAGCAGTCAAAGCGAAGGCGTAAGCGCCGGTCCAAATCCCGCCTCGGCAGAAACAACGATCATATAGACCCAGCGTTAGAGCAAGGTGAACCATCACCATACCAGGACAACACGGAGAATCAAACCGAACTACCTGACTCTGTCAAAGACAATAGTCTGGACGACATCACACCGGACAGACATCTGGAGCAACAGAATGCCCGTCAAAGGCTTGTTACCACCGCGAGGAATCTAAAAAAGCAGAAGCAAAGACTCAAGGCTGCACAAGACACACACGGAATCAGATGGAACAAAGTACTCAACGCAGCAGCGAAGTACGGCGGTAATCGCCCCACCAAGAGCTACCCGAAGCAGAAGTTGCTACCTGAATTCGATGAGGAGGCCTTAGATCCCCCGCAACCAAAAATAAAAACGGCCACCTGGCCAGATAGACGTCCTCACGGCCAACATAGAGCGGCAAACAACGCCACACATAAGCCAATACGCGATCCACGCGAGGCTCGCATCAAAAGGACGGCACAACCAGATCCATCTATGGACCACGCAAGCGCGCTCCAACATGCGATGCAACACAACAAACATCCGAACAACGCGGTACACCCAGATACAAGGGTGCCACACACCCCCTATGTTTCACCAATGAGGTGCTGGACCATGAATTTCCAGAGGGATTCAAACCCGTAAACATAGAGGCATACGGCGGAACAACAGACCCTGGGGTCTGGATTGAGGACTATAACCTCCATATCCATATGGCTCGAGGAGATGATCTCCACGCCATAAAGTACTTACCCCTCAAGCTCAAAGGGCCAGCTCGGCACTGGCATAAAAGCCTCCCCGAAAACTCCATCGGAAGCTGGGAAGAGCTCGAAGACGCCTTTCGGGCAAATTTTCAAGGGACTTATGTCCGACCTCCGGATTCGGACGATTTAAGTCATATAACTCAACAGCCCGAAGAGTCAGCCCGAAAGCTTTGGAACAGGTTTCTTACTAAAAAGAACCAAATAGTCAACTGTCCGGACACCGAAGCCTTGGCGGCTTTTAAGCATAGCGTCCGCGACGAATGGCTGGCCAGACACCTCGGCCAAGAAAAGCCGAGAATAATGGCAGCATTAACAAGCCTCATGACCCGCTTTTTGCGTGGGTGAGGACAACTGGCTAGCCAGATGCAGCACCAGCGACCCAAGTACATCCGAAGTTAGAGATGAAAATGGGAAATCACGACGCAACAAAAATAATAAGCGCCAGAATAAAGAAGACAACCCGAAGAGCACGGCGGTAAACGCCGGATTCAGAAGCTCTCGGCCAGGTCAGCAAAAGCCGCCCTCTAAAGGCGCCAGAGATGAACTGTCCAGCCTCAACAAAATTCTGGACCAAATATGTCAGATCCATAGCACCCCTGGTAAACCCGCTAATCATACCCACAAAGAATGTTGGGTCTTCAAGCAGTCCGGCAAGCTCAACGCCATACACAAGGGGGAGGATACACCAAGTGAAGACGAGGATGAGCCTCTCAAGCAAGACACTGGGGAACAAAAGAAATTTCCACCAGAAGTCAAAATAGTAAACATGGTACACGTGATCAAGGGGAGAAACAAAGCGGCACTCCCAGATAAATATACCCAAGGTCCTATCACAGCGGAGTCCTGCCACTGGTCGTCTCAACCGATCACTTTTGACCATCGGGATTACTCAGCAAGTATCCGGCGTGCAGGATGGGCTGCCTTGGTATTAGACACAATAATTGACGGATACCACTTCACACGAGTCATGATGGACGGTGGCAACAGTCTAAACCTGATATATCAGGACACAATCCGCAAAATGGGGATATACCCAATGAAAATTTGCCTCAGCAATACTACCGTTAAAGGAGTAACGCCAGGCCCAGGGGCTCATTGCACGGGCTCCCTGCTACTAGAAGTTATATTCGGCTCCCCCGGTAACTTCCGTAGCGAAAATTTAACCTTCCACATTGCTCCGTTCCAAAGTGGCTATCAAGCACTACTTGGACGCGAAGCTTTCGCTCGCTTTAATGCAATACCGCATTACGCTTCCCTCGCACTTAAGATGCCCGGTCCACGTGGCATCATTACAGTAAATGGAAATATTGAGCGATCCCTGTGCGCCGAAGAGGGTGCGGCCGCCTCGGTAGCCGCACACTAAAATGGCCTCACCAACTAAAGTATTCGATAGGTCGTCAAGACCACGGACACGGTTAGATGAGTCCAGCGCAGCTATATGTAATTCGTACAGGTTTGATGGCCACACCCCTATCACAAACACAAGGGGCTCAACGCGCGCAAACAAGTGGCAATTTTTACTCATCTTGAAATTTACATGGTTCCTTTAAAACCTACCTTTTTGCACGAGAACTTTTCACCTAAGTTCCTCTCTTTTACAGATGACCACCGTGCTACACCCGTCCAGGATACGGCACAACGGAGACACAGGCGCAGACGTGCAGCAGGGACCCGTCCCAAGGATTCTTTTTAGATTAAGACCCTGCGTCAACCTTTTTTACTGTCTCTTGTTGATACACATCCCTCGGATTCTCAGTACAATTGAGAAGGATGTTGGCGTCTTGGCATGTGGCCACGTTAGAATAATGCATGTACCTGGACACCAGGGGCTTCTCACAAAGGGCACTGTTTAGGCCCGGTTTATACCATAAAGACCGAATACCTTAGGGAGTGTTCGGCGTCGCGAGTTTGGCCTTATATGCATTAGCTCCGAATCATGTCTTTGGTCAAATGTTGGGTTGGCCCGGCTCCTATGTTTTGGTACCTTACGTTCCGCTCTATCGGCTAAGGTAGCACTAGGAGAACTACTGTGATTGTGCACCGGGTCATCCGGATGAGCACCTCAGTAGAGAAAGCCGAAAACTAACTGTCATGATATAGCGTGAGACTGGTCAACCACTCGATGACATATGAGAATGTTAGAATTCCTCCGCCTTAACGAAGGGCCGTTTCCCGGCCAGGCATGTACGCGCCCCGAATTCGGGAGAGTGCGGAGCCACCAGGGGCTATATAGTAGCCCCACCGTCAAACTCCTATGGCTAAGTGAAAGTGTTAAAGCATTATAGTCCGGTTGCCTCGTTTGCTGCGCTATCACCTCCTTAATAGGGCAAAGACATTGGGTTAAGTGTGAACACGCGTCTTCTGCGAACACCTCCGCATTATATGCGTGGGGGCTGAAGCCGACGACTGCAATCTTTCAGGTTATACACATGTATACATAAACGGCCGCACAAGAGGCATCATATTACTTTCAGGCAAAAGTATAAACACAGCCTTAATAAATTTCATAAAAACATTGTGTTTACAATGGGATTACATGTCACTCAAACATAATATTCTTCGAGCACTGGGCCTCTATCAAACGAGCACCCTCGAGAACCTCTTCGAAATAGTGCTCGGCAGCCACTCGGCCTATGGCCGAACCCTGCGCCGCAACAGTGGTAGCATCCATCTCCGCCCAGTATGCTTTAACACGGGCAAGGGCCATCCGCGAGCCTTCTATGCACGCCGACCTCTTCATCGCATTGATGTGCGGCACCGCACCAAGGAACTGCTGCGCTAAGCTTAAATAGTTGTTTGGCTTCGGCTTTTCCGACCACAGCTGATCCACGACAGATCTCATGGCAAGTCTGGACAACCTATTGAGTTCAGCCCATTCGGCTAGCTGATCAGTCAATGGAAGCGGACGCTCTGAAACGTTAAATTGCGACCAGAATAGCTTGTCCACTTCACGATCTGTTTGATCTTGGAAGTATTTGGCCGCATCGACAACGCTCGCCGCCAAGTCCATATATGCGTCTGCCGAACTCCACAGCCGATCCAGACGGGCATACCGTGGATCTCCAAACTTCCTCCGCGGCATGAAGGGCCTCCCAGCCGCAATATCCCCGGCTTCATGCAGCTCCTCGTTCTTCGCTCTCATAGCAGAGTGGGTGTCTTTGGTCGTCATCGTGGCCTTTTCAAGGTCCATCGCCTTCACTCGGTTTTCTTCTTCAAGGAACTGACAATGGTCGGCAGTGTCTTTTAACTTTACAGCCATCTTGGCCATTTTCTCTTTGCTCTCGCAATGCGCGGCCTTCTCGTCCCTCAACTCTTCGACCACCTTCAAAGCAGCCACACTACTACTCCTCGCTTGTTCTTTGGCTCGGGCAAGTTCCGCCCGAAGGGTCTCCACGGTGGTAGCTCCATCTGCAGTCACAACATATTAAAGATACTGGCATCATACTGCTCTTACTATGTGACATTCACTAGAAAGCATTACTTACCCTATGCCTCGTCAAGCCGCTTGTTAACAAGCTCTATGTCGGCATCTGCCGCATCCAGTTGCCGCTTTAGTTCGGCAAACTCATTAGTCCGGCTAGCCACCGGAGCTTCCACCACCTGCACATAAAGGCGGTTGGGTTACTACCTGGGACCACGATCCTCTGTTCGCCGCCGTTCTCGAAAGAGCCGAAGCCTGTCAGCTATTTCAGAGTCTCAGGGGCTACTATCTACACAGGGCACACCTAAAAATGTGCGGTACTATCAAAAGGTATCACGTACCTCAAAGCCTGTCAGTAGACTCGTAAAGGCTTCATGCAATCCGCTTTCGGTGGACGAAATTCTTTCCATCACCGTACCCATTAACGTACGGTGTTCTTCTGAGATGGCCGCTCGCTCAAACAGCTCCCTCAGTACATCCGACTGCATACCAGACGGTGCCGGACTCTTTTGTTTGCTCTCTTCAAGAGCCGGACGCTGAGGATTTCGGGTGACTATAGGTTATCTTCTGGCCTCACCAGATCCGAAGAGGCCCTCCATGAAGACACTTCAAGGTCGCCCGCTTCTTGTGCGGGGGAGTCCGGGGGAGGCGTTTCGCTCTCCATCATCTCTGGAAGAAGATCCATCGAAGACGAGCTCTGCTGAGAGGGGCTAAGATCCGAACTGCAAGATAAATGCTTCGGTTATTTTCCTCAGAAGTAAGGTAGTATATCTTCACTATTAAAGTGCTTTTTGATTACTTACAGCTCGTTAGAGGGAAGATCCCCGCACGGACTTTGTGCGGCAAGAGCACCCTCCGAGGCAGGACCCTCTGGTGGACACTTCTTCTCCCGTTTGGAAACCTTTGTTTCCGGATCTTCAGGGGTAGTCCTCTTCCTTCCCCGTGGTGAGAGAATGCCAGATTCCTCCCCTTGGTTATCCTCCCTCATGGAGGCGCCCGTTCCCTCGGTCGGAATGGGTAGCGTTGGAGGCCCTCTTTTTCCCCCTTTATTCCCCCCTTTATCTTCTTGTGAGGGCTCCGAGCAAGGTGCTAGTTCAAGCATCTTTTCCAGCATCGGATTCTCCAAGCCTTCCGGAAGGGGGGCCGAACACCGGATCATCTTCGCCTTCGTTATCCAGTCCTGGTCAAAGAGCGATTTCTCAAAATGACGTCATGATAAATAAAAGACGGTGTGTTCGGCTAGAGGATAACTTACTTGGTCGGCGGTGCGGTTGCTGCTCAGGCCCACGTCCTCGGTAGTGTCCGGACACTCTATCTGGGGTCCGAAGAATGATTTATACATCTCCTCGTGCGTCAGGCCGAGGAAATTCTGAACAGAGCGCGGTCCTTCTGGGTTGAACTCCCACATGCGAAGGGGCCGGCGTTTGCATGGCTGGATTCGTCGAACCAGCATGACTTGCATTACCATAATCAAACTAAAATCTCCTTCGAAGAGATTTTGAATGCGGCTCTGCAGTACAGGCACGTCCTTGGCTGGACCCCAGCTCTGCCCTCTGCTAATCCAGGACATCAGTTGTGGTGGAGGGCCTGAGCGGAAAGCAGGGGCAGCCGCCCACTTGGCACTTCTGGGAGCTGTGATGTAAAACCACTCCCGTTGCCATAATCCGGACACCTCTGGAATGGAACCCTTTGGCCATGGAGCTCCAGCGATCTTGCTTATTAATGCGCCTCCGCACGCTACATGCTGCCCCTTGACCATCCTTGGCTTCACATCAAAGGTCTTGAGCCACAGGCCGAAGTGAGGGGTAATGCGGAGGAAGGCCTCACGTACGACAATAAATGCCGAGATATGGAGAAAGGAGTCCGGGGCTAGATCATGGAAATCTAGCCCGTAATAAAACATCAACCCCCTAACGAAGGGATCCAGAGTGAGGCCTAGACCTCGGAGGAAGTGGGAGATGAACACGACATCTTCGTTGGGTTCAGGAGGATAGCAAATAACACGGTGGGTGAACAAATTACTGTCGAGCAATTGATAGAAAAGCGCAAAGTTATGATGATATCTAAGGCAATGATTATGAAATATAGACATCACGTCCGTGTCAAGTAGACCGAAACGATTATGCATCTACTACTATTACTCCACACATCGACGGACTCCTGCCTGCATTTAGAGTATTAAGTTCATGAAGAATAGAGTAACGCATTAAGTAAGATGACATGATGTAGAGGAATAAACTCAAACAATATGATGTAAACCCCATCTTTTTTCCTCGATGGCAACAATACAATACGTGCCTTGCTGCCCCTACTGTCACTGGGAAGGGACACCGCAAGATTGAACCCAAAGCTAAGCACTTCTCCCATTGCAAGAAAAACCAATCTAGTTGGCTAAACCAAACCGATAGTTCGAAGATAATTACAAAGATATCAAATCATGCATAAAATAATTCAAAGAAGATTCAAATAATATTCATAGATAAGCTGATCATAAATCCACAATTCATCGGATCTCGACAAACACATCGCAAAAGAAGATTACATCGGATAGATCTCCAAGAACATCGAGGAGAACATGGTATTGAGAATCAAAGAGACAGAAGAAGACATCTAGCTACTAGCTATGGACCCGTTGGTCTGTGGTAAACTACTAACGCTTCATCGGAAAGGGCAATAGAGTTGATGTAGAAGCCCTCTGTGATCGAATCCCCCTCCGGCAGGATGCCAGAAAAGGCCCCTAGATGGGATCTCACAGGAACAGAAGGTTGTGGCAGTGGAAAAGTGTTTTCGTGGATGCTTCTGGTGGTTTGGGAATATATGTGAATATATAGGACGAAGAATTAGGTCAGGGGGTGTTAGAGTAGGACACAAGGCAGGGGGCACGCCCCTGTGGCTTGTCATATACTCCAAAGTCTTCTGACTTGAAGTCCAAGTCCAACAGGTGTCTTCTGGTCCAAGAAAAATCACCGCGAAGGTTTTATTCTGTTTGGACTCCGTTTAGTATTCCTTTTCTGCGAAGCTCAAAAACAAGGAAAAAAAACAAAAACAAAAACTGGCACTAGGCTCTAGGTTAATAGGTTAGTCCCAAAAATAATATAAAATATCATAATAATGCATATAAAACATCCAAAATAGATAACATAATAGCATGGAACAATCAGATATTATAGATACGTTGGAGACATATCAATACTCCACTATCTCATTGAGGCGAGGAGGCGGCGCTGCAAGCAAGGAGTGAAGGTTTTAACTTGGAAAGGAATACGAAAACAGGGGAAATGTGGCTTTTGTTAAGGGGGAGGGGGCGGGGACGTAGATATTTCCGCGGAAGCCGGAAATTTGGAATCGCTTCAGTGAAAAAACTGGCGTGCAAAGTGTCATCAGACACGGTCCCTTATTCAGAGCGAGTTGTGGACTGTAGCTGTCGCACCTTCTTGCATAAGCCGTATGCATACTATACTTCGACGGTGCTCCAAGATATTTTGTGCTGCATCTCACACGGTTGGTTATAATAAACTGTGTGGGATCTACTTGATTTTTGGTCTTGATTTGAATTACATAATGGGGTCACAACGGCCATGGATGGTGTTTGAATTGCTAGACCTTTTATCTGTAGTGATCATAAAAGAATTGGAATTATTCAGGGTTCGTTTGGACATTTTTATGCATTAACTGAGTTTTCAATGCATTTATGTGCATAATTCAAATTTTAACTACATGCACATTCTCCAGTGCATATAAATTGGTTGAAAAATCAAATCTTTGTCCTTGGGTGCATGCTTAGGTCCCATGCAATAAATGGGTATGAATGTCAAACACCTTGCCACCATCACTCGGCCGCAAACATTGAGATACCTGGTTTTTAAATTCTAATAAATCCAAAACTCATCTTAAATTCATGAAACTTGGGATGCTATCATGGAGCGGCATCAACATGTCGTGGTAAATTTTTCGTCCCATTTGGGGCAGTCTTGGGTATATACTTCTCACAAAGCAGAGCTTCTCACAACAAGCATGATGGTTTCGGTAGGGAACGCCCCACCTTTGCGGACGAGACGATATCCATTGCCTCTTATTGCTTTCAAAAAAATTCTCGTGTCAACATAGAACAACAGGAGTGTTGTGTTATTTTTTGGTGATTTTTTGGGGTTCGTTTGGACATTTTTATGCATTAACTGAGTTTTCAATGCATTTATGTGCATAATTCAAATTTTAACTACATGCACATTCTCCGGTGCATATAAATTGGTTGAAAAATCAAATCTTTTGTCCCTGGGTCCATGCTTAGGTCCCATGCAAGAAATGGGAATGAATGTCAAACACCCTGCTGATGTCTACTACACAACCTTCTTCTTATAGACGTTGTTGGGCCTCCAAGTGCAGAGGTTTGTAGGACAGTGGCAAATTTCCCTCAAGTGGATGACCTAAGGTTTATCAATCCGTGGGAGGAGTAGGATGAAGATGGTCTCTCTCAAGCAACCCTGCAACCAAATAACAAAGAGTCTCTTGTGTCCCCAGCACACCCAATACAATGGTAAATTGTATAGGTGCACTAGTTCGGTGAAGAGATGGTGATACAAGTGCAATATGGATGGTAGATATAGGTTTTTGTAATATGATAATATAAAAACATCAAGGTAGCAAGTGGTAAAAGTGAGAACAAACGGTATTGCAATGCTAGGAAACAAGGCCTAGGGTTCATACTTTCACTAGTGCAAGTTCTCTCAACAATAATAACATAATTGGATCATATAACTATCCCTCAACATGCAACAAAGAGTCACTCCAAAGTCACTAATAGCGGAGAACAAATGAAGATATTATGGTAGGATACGAAACCACCTCAAAGTTATCCTTTCTGATCGATCTATTCAAGAGTCCGTAGTAAAATAACATGAAGCTATTCTTTCCGTTCGATCTATCATAGAGTTCGTACTAGAATAACACCTTAAGACACAAATCAACCAAAACCCTAATGTCACCTAGATACTCCAATGTCACCTCAAGTATCCGTGGGTATGATTATACGATATGCATCACACAATCTCAGATTCATCTATTCAACCAACACAAAGTACTTCAAAGAGTGCCCCAAAGTTTCTACCGGAGAGTCAATACAAAAACGTGTGCCAACCCCTATGCATAAGTTCACGAGGTCACGGAACTCGCAAGTTGATCACCAAAACATACATCAAGTAGATCACTTGATATCCGATTGTCACCACAGAGAAGCACATGCAAGACATACATCAAGTGTTCTCAAATCCTTAAAGACTCAATCTGATAAGATAACTTCAAAGGGAAACTCAATTCATCACAAGAGAGTAGAGGGGGAGAATCATCATAAGATCCAACTATAATAGCAAAGCTCGCGATACATCAAGATCATGCCACCTCAAGAACACGAGAGAGAGAGAGAGAGAGAGAGAGAGAGAGAGAGATCAAACACATAACTACTGGTACATACCCTCAGCCCTGAAGGTGAAATACTCCCTCCTCGTCATGGAGAGCGCCAGGATGATGAAGATGGCCACCGGTGAGGGATCCCCCCTCCGGCAGGGTGCCGGAACGGGTCTAGATTGGTTTTCCGTGGCTACAGAGGCATGCGGCGGCGGACCTCCTGATCTATTCTGCTCCCCGATGTTTTTAGGGTATATGGACATATATAGGCAAAAGAAGTCGATCAGGGGAGCCACGAGGGGCCCACGAGGGTGGGGGGCATGCCCAGGGGGTAGGGCGCGCCTCCCTGCCTCGTGGCTTCCACGAAGCTTCCCTGACGTCTACTCCAACTCTCCTGGATTGCTCCCATTCCTAAAATAACTCTCCCAAAGGTTTCATTTTGTTTGGACTCCATTTGATATATTTTTTTGAAACACTGAAATAGGCAAGAAAACAACAATTTGGGTTGGGCCTCCGGTTAATAGGTTAGTCCCAAAAATAATATAAAAGTGTTTAGTAAAGCCCATAAACATCCAAAACATATAATATAATAGCATGAATACTTCATAAATTATAGATACGTTGGAGACGTATCAGCATCCCCAAGCTTAATTCCTGCTCGTCCTCGAGTAGGTAAATGATAAAAGAAAGAATTTATGAAGTGTGAATGCTAGCAGGTGCACAAGTTTGATCAATGGTAATTTCAGTCACCTTTTCTAGCATCATTATATATCATAACAGTAGCTCAACTCATAGGACTTTTCATGATCAAGTAACAAACTATTCACATGTTAAAGTATAGATCATAAACTTTCTTGAAGACTAACAAACCATGTTATTAGTCATCGAACAATTACAATTCATCTTATTTTCAGGAAGGGTCTATGTCAGAGTTTTGATTCAGCAAACTTCACATACTCAACTATCATTTAATATTTCACAATTGCTAACACTCACGTGATATTTATGGGTTCAAAGTTTTAATCAGACATAGAGAAAGATAGGGGCTTATAGATTCGCCTCCCAACCTTTTACGTCAAGGGTAATGTCAACAATAATAGTTCATGATTCCTCACATCCAATTGG
>NC_041382.1:328455201-328491734 GCF_002162155.2 Triticum dicoccoides | reverse complement strand
TTCCAACACAGTGTGCTTGCCAAAGGATAAAATGTAAAAAGGAAAGGTGAAGATCACCATGACTTTTGCATAAGGTATAAGACAAGAATAAAAGATAGGCCCTTCGCAGAGGGAAGCAGAGGTTGTCATGCGCTTTTATAGTTGGATGCACGAAATCTTAATGCGAAAGAACGTCACTTTATATTGTCACTTGTGATAGGGACCTTTATTATGCAGTTCGTCGCTTTTATTGCTTCCACATCACAAGATCGTATAAAGCTTATTTTCTCCACACTAATAGATCATACATATTTAGAGAGCAATTTTTATTACATGCACCGATGACAACTTACTTGAAGGATCTTAGTCAATACGTAGGTAGGTATGGTGGACTCTCATGGCAATACTGGTTTAAGGGATGTTTGGAAGCACAAGTAGTATCTACTCAGTGGAAAGAATTTGGCTAGCATGAGGGGGAAAGGCAAGCTCAGCATGTTGAATGATCCATGGCAATATACTTTATTTCGGATATAAGAAAACATAAGCCATTACGTTGTCTTCCTTGTCCAACATCAACCTTTTAGAATGTCATATTTTAATGAGTGCTCACAATCATGAAAGATATCCAAGATAGTTTATTTATATGTGAAATCTCTCTTCCCTCAATATTTTTCATGAATTGTTCAAGTGACCAATACAATGTTTGCTAACCTTCAATAAATTTATCACCTCTACTTCTTATATGTGAAGTCATTACTCCCCATGGGATAAGCATATATAATTTCAGATTTATGATATTCAAATCATTCAACTATTTACTCATAGGATATAAGTGAAGCACACGAGTAAATGACAAACTACTCCAAAAAGATATAAGTGAAGATCAATGAGTAGTTGAATAATTATTTAGCTATGTGAAGACTCTCCCATTTAATAATTTCAGATCTTGATATTAAAACAGCAAGAAAAAAGAAATAGAATGACATCTAAGAATAGCAAACATCATGTGAAGAAGCAAAAACTTAGGATCAACCGATACTAACCGATAGTTGTCGAAGAACAAAGGTGGGATGCCAACCAGGGCATCCCCAAGCTTAGACGCTTGAGACTTCTTGAAATATTATCTTGGGATGCCTTGGCCATCCCCAAGCTTGAACATTTGTGTCTCCTTAATTCCTCTCATATCACGGTCTCCCTAAATCTCAAAAGCTTCATCCACACAAAACTCAGCAAGGACTTGTGAGATAAGTTAGTATAAACCAATGCAAAAACCTTATCATACTCTACTGTAGCAAATCACTAAAATTATTATTCAACGTTGCATACTAAATGCCTCTTCATATTTAATATTCCTATCCTCAAATAGAATCATTAAAGAAGCAAACATATGCAAACAATGCAGACATAACAGCAATCTGCCTAAACAGGACAGTCTGTAAAGAATGCAGCAAGATCCATACTTCCCTAGCTCCAAAAATTATGAAAGAAAATTACCACTGTAGTAAATTTATCATAGATTATTATGCAAAAGGTTTCAACATTTTATCACATTCTGACTTTTCTAGGGAATTTTTGCAACAACGGTAAACTTTCTGTTTTCAAACAGCAACATGAAGACTTGTAAAATAGGCATAGTAAAGGCTATCAATGCCAATTTTATTGAAATAAAAGATGCAAAACATTGTTATAAACAACAGCAAGCAAATACTAACAAAATAAATTGACGCTCCAAACATAACACATATCATGTGGTGAATAAAAATATAGCTCCAAGTAAAGTTACCGATGAACGAAGACGAAAGAGGGGATGCCTTCCGGGGCATCCCCAAGCTTAGGCTATTGGTTGTCCTTGAATATTGCCTTGGGGTGCCTTGGGCATCCCCAAGCTTAGGCTCTTGCCACTCCTTATTCCATAGTCCATCGAATCTTTACCCAAAACTTGAAAACTTCACAACACAAAACTCAACAGAAAGCTCGTAAGCTCTGTTAGTATAAGAAAATAAATCACCACTTAGGTACTGTTGTGAACTCATTCTAAATTCACATCGGTGTAATATCTACTGTATTCCAACTTCTTTATGGTTCATACCCTCCGATACTACTCATAGATTCATCAAAATAAGTAAACAACACATAGAAAACAGAATCTGTCAAAAACAGAACAGTCTGTAGTAATCTGGATCAAACGTATACTTCTGGAACCCCAAAAATTCTAAAATAAATTTATGGACGTGAGGAATTTGTCTATTAATCATATGCAAAAATAATCAACTTAATATCACTCTACAGTAAAAAATGGCAGCTAATCTCGTGAGCGCAAAAGTTTCTGTTTTTTACAGCAAGATCGCAAAGACTTTCTCCAAGTCTTTCCAAAGGTTCAACTTGGCACAAACACTAATTAAAACATAAAAACTCAATCATAACAGAGGCTAGATAAATTATTTATTACTAAACATGAACAAAAATCAAGGAACAAAAATAAAATTGGGTTGCCTTCCAACAAGCGCTAACGTTTAACGCCCCTAGCTAGTCATGATGATTTCAATGATGCTCACATAAAAGATAAGAATTGAAACATAAAGAGAGCATCATGAAGAATATGACTAGCACATTTACGTCTAACCCACTTCCTATACATAGGGATTTTGTGATCAAACAATTTATGGGAACAATAATCAACTAGCATAGGAAGGCAAAACAAGCATAACTTCAAAACTATACGCGCATAGAGAGGAAACTTGATATTATTGCAATTCCTACAAGCATATATTGCCCCCTCATAATAATTTTCAATAGCATAATGAATAAATTCAACAATATAACCATCACATAAGGAATTCTTTTCATGATCTACAAGCATAGAAAATTTACTGCTCTCCACATAGGCAAAATTCTTCTCATTCGGAATAGTGGGAGTATCATAAGAAACTCGAATACTACAAATTGTTTCCATATTAAAAGAGTAATGTTAAGAAAATGGGTAATCATAATCATGACAATTTTTATAAATAAAATCATCATTACTTTTTATAGCATAAGTATCATCACAATAATCATCATAAGTAGCAACTTTGTTCTCATCATAATCAATTGAAACCTCTTCCAAGATAGTGGAATCATTACTAAATAAAGTCATGAACTCTCCAAATCCACTTTCATAATTATCACAATAAGATTCAACATCCTCCAAAATAGTGGGATCATTACTTCCTAAAGTTGACACTCTTCCAAACCCACTTTCATCAATATAATCATCATGAGTAGGAGGCATGCTATCATCATAACAAATTTGCTCATCAAAACTTGGGAGACTAAAAATATCATCTTCATCAAACATAGCATCCCCAAGCTTGGGTCAAACATTAATTGCAGCAAATACATTCTCAAACATGTCATTCTCATCAAACATAGCATCCCCAAGCTTGGGCCTTTTCATATCATAAGCATAATCACTCTCATCATTAATAGTATGGATAGCACCAATAGTATAGCAACTATCATCATCACAATGAGTAATAGGAGCAACATTATTTGGGAGAGATACTTTTTTTACCTTTGCTTCTCTGTCTTTTCTTTTTCTTCTTCACATCAAGTGTGGGTTTAATCCTATTTTCGGAGCTCCTTATTAATGAGATTGGTTGAATAGGAGGCTCATCCTCGTTACCTGATTCATCATAAGAAATAATAGGAGAATATTGGGAAGTCTCTTCCCTTTCATTAGTATTATCTTCACCTTCTATTTGTTTTCTTGTCTTTATGTAATTGGAAATATAAGGATTTTCAATGCAATTCACCGCACAATACATAAAAATTTCTTCTAGATCAAAATCAAGAAATCTATCAAGATTAAATTTTGGAATACCCTCAGTTATACATTTCATTTCTTCATACCCCAAAAGAAGACTAAGCTCTTTATGATGCTCAAGGGTAATCAGGTTATCACAATTTTTGGACACGATTTGATCATGAAACAAATAGCATTGGAGCTTTAAATGACCATGTTCATTGCAACGTTCACAAGGATGGCGATAAATATTGAATCTTTCAGCACAATCATCTAGCCTTTCTTGCAACCATTTAGTTTCCAAATACTTATGCCTCTTGCAAAATCTATCTTCCCTATTTGGTGTGTGCTTTCAAGCTCTATGTATTCCACAAAAGTTGACATGCTTATAAGAGACATTTTCATCATGACTAGTGCAATCCTCATTAGTACCATGGATATTCAAGGAATTCATACTAACAACATTGCAATCATGCTCATCATTCAAATATTTAGTGCCAAACATTCTAATGCATTCTTCTACTAACACTTTGGAACAATTATCGGAATCCTTATTTTCATGAAAGACGTTAAGATGAAGCATATGAGGTACCCTCAATTCCATTTTTTATAATTTTCTTTTATAGACTAAACTAGTGATAAAACAAGAAACAAAAAGATTCGATTGCAAGATCTAAATATATACCTCCAAGCGCTAACCTCTCAGGCAACGGCGCCAGAAAAGAGCTTGATGTCTACTACACAACCTTCTTTTGGTAGACGTTGTTGGGCCTCCAAGTGCAGAGGTTTGTAGGACAGTAAAAAATTTCCCTCCAGTGGATGACCTAAGGTTTATCAATCCATGGGAGGCATAGGATGAAGATGGTCTCTCTCAAGCAACCCTGCAACCAAATAACAAAGAGTCTCTTGTGTCCCCAACACACCCAATATAATGGTAAATTGTATAGGCACACTAGTTCGGCAAAGAGGTGGTGATACAAGTGCAATATGGATTGTAGATATAGGTTTTTATAATCTGAAAATATAAAAACATCAAGGTAGAAAGTGGTAGAAGTGAGCACAAACGGTATTGCAATGCTAGGAAACAAGGCCTAGGGTTCATACTTTCACTAGTGCAAGTTCTCTCAACAATAATAACATAATTGGATCATATAACTATCCCTCAACATGCAACAAAGAGTCACTCCAAAGTCACTAATAGCGGAGAACAAACGAAGAGATTATGGTAGGGTACGAAACCACCTCAAAGTTATCCTTTCTGATTGATCTATTCAAGAGTCCGTAGTAAAATAACATGAAGCTATTCTTTCCGTTCGATCTATCATAGAGTTCGTACTAGAATAACACCTTAAGACACAAATCAACCAAAACCTTAATGTCACCTAGATACTCCAATGTCACCTCAAGTATCCATGGGTATGATTATACGATATGCATCACACAATCTCAGATTCATCTATTCAACAAACACAAAGTACTTCAAAGATGCATAAGTTCACGAGGTCACGGAACTCGCAAGTTGATCACCAAAACATACATCAAGTAGATCACGTGATATCCCATTGTCACCACAGATAAGCACATGCAAGACATACATCAAGTGTTCTCAAATTCTTAAAGACTCAATCCGATAAGATAACTTCAAAGGGAAAACTCAATTCATCACAAGAGAGTAGAGGGGGAGAAACATCATAAGATCCAACTATAATAGCAAAGCTCGCGATACATCAAGATCATGCCACCTCAAGAACACGAGAGAGAGAGAGAGAGAGAGAGAGAGATAAAACACATAGCTACTGGTACGTACCCTCATCCCCGAGGGTGAACTACTCCCTCCTCATCATGGAGAGCACTGGGATGATGAAGATGGCCACCGGTGAGGGATCCCCCCTCCAGCAGGGTGCCGGAACGGGTCCAGATTGGTTTTCGGTGGCTATAGAGGCTTGCGGCGGCGAAACTCCCGATCTATTCGGCTCCCTGATGTTTTTAGGGTATATGGACATATATAGGCAAAAGAAGTCAGTTAGGGGAGCCACGAGGGGCCCACGAGGGTGGGCGGCGAGCCCAGCGGGTAGGGTGCGCCTCCCTGCCTCTTGGCTTCCTCGAAGCTTCCCTGACGTCTACTCCAAGTCTCCTTGATTGCTCCCGTTCCAAAAATAACTCTCCCGAAGGTTTCATTTTGTTTGGACTCCGTTTGATATTCCTTTTCTTCGAAACAATGAAATAGGCAAGAAAACAGCAATTTGGGCTAGGCCTCCGGTTAATAGGTTAGTCCCAAAAATCTATACCTACTAATAAAGTAAGGTGCGTTTCTCCAACTTTTTCATCCGTTCACCGTCGAAAAGATTTTTTCTATCCGAGGTGGTACTAAACTTTTTTGTGTCTATCTAGTAGAAAAGAAAAAAGGTTTGTCCAGTATTCCTAATTGGGCCACGCACGCTTCAGCCCATTTATTATTGCCCATGCAGTTAGGACCACCTTATTTGTCCCATGAAGCGATAAATAGTTGAACCTGGCCACAAGGCGCCTAAGGCTAGGCCGGCCCGTTTCCCCTTTTTCGGTGTTCTATTTCTATTTTACTTTTTCCGTTCCTTTCTCTTTATCTTTCCTTTTTACCTTCTTCTTTTTGTGAAGTAAAAATTTACAATTTTATGCAAAATTTCAAAAAAATTTCAAATATTCAAAAACTGGTCCAAATTCAAAAAACAATTTTCTAATTTTAAAAATGTACAATTTTTTTAAAAAAATCCTATTTCGAAATTTTCTCATTTTTTATAAAAACCACTTCTTATAAAATGTTCTGTATTTTAAAATATTCTTGTTTTAGTGAAATGGTCACAAATCCAAAATAATATTTTCATCTAAGAAATTTTTGTCTAAAATTGTTTTCAATGTTTCCCTTTTAAAAAATCCAAAAAAATTCACAAAATTTCGTGTTTTTATTAAATTTTCATGTTTTCAAATTATTTTTTGTGAATTTAAAAAATACTAATTGTTCTAATTTTGTTCATGTTTTTACAAAAATATTGGAAGTTTCAAAATAGAATTGTTCGCATTTTTTGAAAATTGTCCGGGATTTAAAAAATTGTTCACGTTTGCAGAATATTCACCAATTCATATTTTTTATATTAAAAACATTTAAAAATGTTTCTAATCTGACGCTATAGTATTTTCTTAAATATTCACGCTGGCCATTGGTTAGCGGTGCGTGTTCGTGCAATGCTGGTTGGCTATAAATGAAAGTAATTGTGGGCTTATGCCAATAAAAGAGAATATATTGTTTGGCTTTAATTAGAGAAAAATTATGGGCACTTGAGCACTAAAATAATCAAAGAGAATAAAGCCTAAAAAATAATGGACATTCATGCCTGATTATGCTAATGAAACGTGATTTATGCGTTGCAATTAATAATCCACCTGGTTACGTCGTCGTAGGATAGAGTGGTCGAATCACCCGTGTCCTAAAGGTTGCCTTGCGGCCACCAAATGAAGAGGTAGGCACAACCGCAAGATGGAGGCAGACCCAGAGGAATAAAAAGGCATGAGTTGAGTGCTCGCCACCATGCCGACCAACCGCACCACTATGAAGATTTCCCGTGTCAAACATGTCCAGTAAGAAGACCATGACTCCTCACTCTGGCGCCTTCCATTGTGGAGACCCTTTTTTGTTAACACATCAATTATCTTTCCCGTTGCTTCTCGCAAAAAAATTATCTCCCCTGTTGCAACGCACGGGCATATGTGCTAGTAATATAAAAGTGTTTAGTAAAGCTCATAAACATCAAAAACAGATAATATAATAGCATGAATACTTCATAAATTATATATACGTTGGAGACGTATCACCTGCCACCGTCACTCAGCCGCAAACCACTAGTTAACCCCTTTCCGCGACGGTATTTGGAACCGTCGCCAAGTGAGTGTGGGTGATAGGGGGTTCTTCTCACATGACCCAGAAACCGTCAAGGATATGCCCTCCTGGCACGCATGCTCGGCAAAATGAGATTGTGTGTGACCGGCGAGCGCTCAAATACAAAAATACATACAATAGAGCTAAAAAAAATACAATTATACGTCGAAATTGTTTCCGGTCGCAAGTACATCCCACATAGTCAGTCCCCGCCAAACATTTCCGTTCGTATGTACATCCCACACAGTCGCTCCAAGGAAAACGTTTCCGTTCACAGGTACATCACAAACATTTTTTTCCTGTTAAATCATTTGCGTTATTGAATGTATCACACATGGTCCGTAGAAGAAACTGTGTGGCAAAGGCTCTCCATCACACACAATTTTTATGTGGTAAACGTTTGCGCAAGGTGGCCTGACGCAAACAGTTTTCAAGAGAAAGTCATGTGTGATTGTTCATTGATCCAACATGGTTTATTCCTAGAAAATATGTGCGTTGCCTAAGGTCATCGCTGACAGTATTTTTATCAACAACCGTTTGCAATAGCAAAACCCAATTAGCAGGCTAATTCGCCATTACATGGCTAATTATCCGATTATTCATAATCCATTTATTAATCTAGTTGACATTTCATATTAAGCACACAATATATTTCATTTTCATAATTGAAATACATCAGAGTACAACATCATATAGCTTCAGCACTCAGCTACCTCATTACACAACTACACTAGGACCAAGTTTCACATGCAACATCTATAACCTTTCAAAATTAGCATCATAGACGGTACATAGACAGATGTATCTCATCTGGAAAACTGCTGAAGCAAAAGGCGAATTTTAAGCCTTCATTGATGTTGAAGGTCTTTGTAAATTTAGGCCAGTGCCTGTGGGTGATTGACCGTCCATCCTTCGTCCTCTTCAGGAACACTTCAATATTGAACCATGGGTGTTGTATGAATACCTTCATCGCCTCCTGACCATACAGGTGGTTTGAGAGGTAATCATTAGTGAACTGCTTTGGAAAGGCCTGAAAACAAGGATGTGCATAAATATCGTCTCTATATTGGAAATGAGGCAAAGGAATAAAAAAGGCAAGGTATAATAGTTAGTACCATCCTGTAGTGAACTGATGTCTTCTCCATTGTGCAGACAAAGATCTTGTTGTTTTTTGTCGCTAATTTATTTATCCTAACAATCTTTCTGAGTTTCTTGACTTGACTGATTTGCATGGATAACTCATTTCCCCATATGCAAAAAGGGTCGAACAGTGGGTCAAAACCTCTGACAGCAGGACCTACATGTGCAAGACCAAATTGTTAAAAAACCTAAATATTAGAATGGTTCCTGCAATTGCACAATAATGTGCTGTTAGACAACGGACCATGCACGTGCTAACCTCGATTGTAAACCTCAGTGCTTCCCATTGTTTCCCTGCACACATATAAGGTAGTTAGTCATCAGGTTAAGTAAGGGTTCGCATGCTATCAGTAAAATATGCTGATGAAAAATAAGCACGTTGCAGATTCATCGGATTAATTCAAGCCACATGGAAAACCCATTTATCCAAACCAAGCATGATTAAGAAGTAGGAAATATAGCACTTGTATATGTTTCTCATGTATTAAGTGCAGCCAAATTCAATTTATTCCTCGCATGCACAACAATACAAAATTCTACCCACGACAATTGGACATCGCATTGTAGAATTGAACCAAGCAGTTAACTAAACACCACAACAAATGAACCAAGATTAACTGAGCACCACATTGCACAATATAACATACTCCTAATAGAAGATCACACAGTTAATGAAACAATTAACTACAGCCAATTGTAGCAATTGTATTTGTTTCTCATGTATTTACTACAGCCAAATTCAATTTATTCCTCACATGGTATACAATAACATAATGCACCCACAACTATTGAACATCGCATTGCAGAATTGAACCAAACAGTTAACTAAATACCACAACACAAATGAACCAAACGTTAACTAAGCACCACATTGCACAATGTATAACCAAACCAAGCATCCTTGAAAACTTGGAAATATAGCAATTTTATTCGTTTCTCATGTATTTTGTAAAGATAAATTCTATTTATTTCTCACATGGAAGACAATACAAAATTGTAGCCTGAAGAATTGAACATCACATTTGCAGAATTGAACCAAACAGTTAACTGAAGACGACAACTAATTAACAAAACAGTTAATAAGTGAGCACCACACTGCACGACATATAGAACATATACACTAGAGCAACAGATTGCATGGTAAAATTAGATAGCACAATTCACTAGATTTGGTGAAGGAAAGGCAGGAGCAGCACACACAAGGGGTAAACCGAGCATGCTTAATCGGCGTAGCTAGCAAATGGCGAGGTGCTCCTTCAAGATCTGGGGGTCTGCACGAATGGCAGCCATCGCGACCTCATCCGCGCGTGCGACCGTGATTTGCTTCTCTGCTGCCAAATGCTCCTTGAGGTCCTGTCTATACTACGTGCACCATGTCTTAGGCCGACGCTTATTTGGTGGAGGGGTCGGTGATTTGGGTGGAAGGTGTCGCGCTCGCACCAGCGGTCGGGGCATGAGGGATGTGGAAGGAGGAGGAGGATGGGGGTCAGGTGTGGATTACCTTCCTAGATAGGCGAGGCCGAGCAGCGTGAAGGAGGGTCGCCGGCGAGGAGGCGGCGGCGCTGGAAGCAAGGAGTGAAGGTTTCAACTTGGCAAAGAAGGCGGAAACAGGGGACATGTGGCTTTTGGTAAGGGGGCGGGGAGGTAGACATTTCCGTGGAAGCCAAAAATTTCGAATCGCTTCAGCCAAAAAACTGGCGCACAAAGTGTCATCAGATATGGTCCCTTATTCAGACACGGGCTAAAGATATTTTGTGCTGCATCTCACACGGTTGGTTATAATAAATTGTGTGGGATCTACTTGATTTTTCGTCTTGATTTGAATTACATAATGGGTTCACAACGGCCATGGACGGTGTTTCAATTGCTAGAACTTTTATCTCTAGTAAACATGCAACTATAGGTCTGTCGTCAAAAAATTAGAATTATTCAGGGTTCATTTGGACATTTTTATACATTAACTGGGTTTTCTAGGCATTTTATGCACATAATTCAAATTTGAACTACATGCACATGCTCCAGTGCATATAAACAGGTTGAAAAATCAAATATGTGTCCTTGGGTGCATGCTTAGGTCCCATGCAAGAAACGGGAATGAATTTCAAACACCCTACCAGCATCACTCGACCGCAAACATTGAGATACCTGATTTTTAAATTCTAGTAAATCCAAAACTCGTCTGAAATTCATGAAACTTGGCATGCTATCATGGAGCGGCATCAACATGCCGTGATAAAAATTTTGTCCCATTTGGGGCAGGTTTGGGTATAAGCTTCTCACAACGAGCGTGATGGTTTTGGTAGGGAACGTTCCACCTTTTGGGACGAAATGATATTCGTTGCCTCTTATAGCGTTCAAAAAATTTCGAGTGTCAACATAGAACAAAAAGAGTGTTGTGTTCAATTTTGGAATTTTTTGGGGTTCGTTTGGACATTTTTATACGTTAACTGGGTTATCCAGGCATTTTATGTTCATAATTAAAATTTGAACAACATGCACATTCTCTAGTGCATATAAACTGGTTGAAAAATCAAATATGTGTCCTTGGGTGCATGCTTAGGTCCCATGCAAGAAATGGGAATGAATTTCAAACACCCTGCCACCGTCACTTGGCCGCAAACATTGAGTTACCTGGTTTTTAAATTCTAGTAAATCTAAAACTCATCTGAAATTCATGAAACTTGGCATGCTATCATGGAGCGGCATCAACATGCTGTGGTAAAAATTTTGTCCCATTTGGGGCAAGTTTGGGTATAAGCTTCTCACAAACCAGAGCTTCTCACAACAAGCGTGATGGTTTCGGTTGGGAACGTGCCACCTTTGGGGATGAAACGATATCCGTTGCCTCTTATTGCTTTCAAAAAAATTCGAGTGTCAACATAGAACAACAAGAGTGTTGTGTTCAATTTCGGAACTTTTGGGGGTTCGTTTGGAAATTTTTATACATTAAATGGGTTTTTCAGGCATTTTAGGTGCATAATTCAAATTTGAACTACATGCACATTCTCCAGTGCATATAAACTGGTTGAAAATCAAATATGTGTCCTTGGTTGCATGCTTAGGTCCCATGCAAGAAATGGGAATGAATTTCAAACACCCTACCAGCGTCACTCGACCGCAAACATTGATATACCTGGTTTTTAAATTCTAGTAAATCCAAAACTCGTGTGAAATTCATGAAACTTGGCATGCTATCATGGAGCAGCATCAACATGCCGTGATAAAAATTTTGTCCCATTTGGGGCAGGTTTGGGTATAAGCTTCTCACTGTTGGAAATATGCCCTAGAGGCAATAATAAAAGGATTATTATTATATTTCCTTGTTCATGATAATTGTCTTTTATTCATGCTATAATTGTGTTATCCGGAAATCGTAATACATGTGTGAATACATAGACACCAACATGTCCCTAGTAAGCCTCTAGTTGACTAGCTCGTTGATCAACAGATAGTCATGGTTTCCTGACTATGGACATTGGATGTCATTGATAACGAGATCACATCATTAGGAGAATGATGTGATGGACAAGACCCAATCCTAAACATAGCACAAGATCGTATAGTTCGTTTGCTAGAGTTTTTCCAATGCCAAGTATCTTTTCCTTAGACCATGAGATCGTGTAACTCCCGGATACCGTAGGAGTGCTTTGGGTGTACCAAACGTCACAACATAACTGGGTGACTATAAAGGTATACTACGGGTATCTCCGAAAGTGTCTGTTGGGTTGACACGGATCAAGACTGGGATTTGCCACTCAGTATGACGGAGAGGTATCTCTGGGCCCACTCGGTAATGCATCATCATAATGAGCTCAAAGTGACCAAGTGTCTGGTCACGGGATCATGCATTACGGTACGAGTAAAGTGACTTGCCGGTGACGAGATTGAACGAGGTATTGGGATACCGACGATCGAATCTCGGGCAAGTAACGTACCGATTGACAAAGGGAATTGTATACGGGGTTGCTTGAATCCTCAATATCATGGTTCATCCGATGAGATCATCAAGGAGCATGTGGGAGCCAACATCGGTATCCAGATCCCGTTGTTGGTTATTGACCGGAGAGTCGTCTCGGTCATGTCTACATGTCTCCCGAACCCGTAGGGTCTACACACTTAAGGTTCGGTGATGCTAGGGTTGTAGAGATATGAATATGCAGTAATCCGAAAGTTGTTCGGAGTCCCGGATGAGATCCCGGACGTCACGAGGAGTTCCGGAATTGTCCGGAGGTGAAGAAATATATAGGAAGTGCAGTTTCGGCCATCGAGAGAGTTTCGGGGGTCACCGGTATTGTATCGGGACCACCGGAAGGGTCCCGGGGGTCCACCGGGTGGGGCCACCCATCTCGGAGGGCCCCATGGGCTAAGTGGGGAGGGGAACCAGCCCATAGTGGGCTGGTGCGCCCCCCTTGGCCCACCCCATGCGCCTAGGGTTGGGAACCCTAGGGTGGGGGGGCGCCCCACCTGGCTTGGGGGGCACTCCACCCCTTGGCCGCCCCCCAGGAGATCCCATCTCCTAGTGCTGGCGCACCCCCTAGGGGGCCTATATAAAGGGGGGGAGGGGCATCCGCACCCTTGAGTCTTGGCGCCTCCCTCTCTTCTGCTACACCTCTCCCTCTCGCAGTAGAACGGCGAAGCCCTGCTGCGGTGACCCCTGCATCCACCATCACGCCATCGTGCTGCTGGATCTTCGTCAACCTCTCCTTCCCCTTGCTGGATCAGGAAGGAGGATACTTCACGCTGACCGTACGTGTGTTGAACGCGGAGGTGCCGTCCGTTCGGCGCTAGGATCTCCGGTGATTTGGATCACGTCGAGTACGACTTCCTCATCCCCGTTCTTTGAACACTTCCGCGCGTGATCTACAAAGGTATGTAGATGCAATCCGATCACTCGTTTCTAGATGAACTCATAGATGGATCTTGGTGAAACCGTAGGAAATTTTTTGTTTTCTGCAACGTTCCCCAACAGTGGCATCATGAGCTAGGTCTATGCGTAGTTCTCTTTGCACGAGTAGAACACAACTTGTTGTGGGCGTAGATGTTGTCAACTTTCTTGCCGCTACTAGTCTTATTTTGCTTCACCAGTATCGTGGGATGAAGCGGCCCGGACCAACCTTACACGTACGCTTACGTGAGACCGGTTCCACCGACTAACATGCACTAGTTGCATAAGGTGGCTGGCGGGTGTCTGTCTCTCCCACTTTACTTGGAGCAGATTCGATGAAAAGGGTCCTTATGAAGGGTAAATAGAAGTTGAAAAATCACGTTGTGGCTTTCACGTAGGTAAGAAAACGTTCTTGCTAGAACCCTATTGCAGCCACGTAAAACTTGCAACAATAATTAGAGGACGTCTAAGTTGTTTTTGCAGCAAGTGTTTTGTGATGTGATATGGCCAAAGTTGTGATGAATGATGAATGATATATATGTGATGTATGAGATGTTCATGCTATTGTAATAGGAATCACGACTTGCATGTCGATGAGTATGACAACCGGCAGGAGCCATAGGAGTTGTCTTTATTTTTTGTATGACCTGCGTGTCATTGAGAAACGCCATGTAAATTACTTTACTTTATTGCTAAATGTGTTAGCCATAGTAGTAGAAGTAATAGTTGGCGAGAAACTTCATGGAGACACGATGATGGAGATCATGGTGTCATGCCGGTGACAAGATGATCATGGAGCCCCAAGATGGAGATCAAAGGAGCTATGTGATATTGGCCATATCATCTCACTATTATTATTTGATTGCATGTGATGTTTATCATGTTTTTTCATCTTGTTTACTTAGAGCGACGGTAGTAAATAAGATGATCCCTCATAATAATTTCAAGAAAGTGTTCCCCCTAACTGTGCACCGTTGCGACAGTTTGTTGTTTCGAAGCACCACGTAATGATCGGGTGTGATAGATTCCAACGTTCACATACAACGGGTGTAAGACAGATTTACACATGCAAACACTTAGGTTGACTTGACGAGCCTAGCATGTACAGACATGGCCTCGGAACACAGAAGACCGAAAGGTCGAGCATGAGTCATATAGAAGATACGATCAACATGAAGATGTTCACCGATGTTGACTAGTCCGTCTCACGTGATGATCGGACACGGCCTAGTTAACTCGGATCATGTTATACTTAGATGACTGGAGGGATGTCTATCTGAGTGGGAGTTCATTGAATAATTTGATTTAGATGAACTTAATTATCATGAACTTAGTCTAAAATCTTTACAACATGTATTGTAGATCAAATGGCCAACGTTGCCCTCAACTTCAACGCGTTCCTAGAGAAAACCAAGCTGAAAGACGATGGCAGCAACTATACGGACTGGGTCCGGAACCTGAGGATCATCCTCATAGCTGCCAAGAAAGATTATGTCCTACAAGCACCGCTAGGTGAAGCACCTGCTCTCCCTGCAGAACAAGACATTTTGAACGCTTGGCAGACACGTACCGATGATTACTCCCTCGTTCAGTGCGGCATGCTTTACAACTTAGAATCGGGGCTCCAAAAGCGTTTTGAGAGACACGGAGCATATGAGATGTTCGAAGAGCTGAAAATGGTTTTTCAAGCTCATGCCCGGGTCGAGAGATATGAAGTCTCCGACAAGTTCTTCAGCTGTAAGATGGAGGAAAACAGTTCTGTCAGTGAGCACATACTCACTATGTCTGGGTTACATAACCACTTGACTCAGCTGGGAGTTAATCTCTCGGATGACACGGTCATTGACAGAATCCTTCAGTCGCTTCCACCGAGCTACAAGAGCTTTTTGATGAACTTCAATATGCAGGGGATAGAAAATACCATTCCTGAAGTATTTGCAATGCTGAAATCAGCAGAGGTAGAAGTCAAAAAGGAACATCAAGTGTTGATGGTGAATAAAACCACTAAGTTCAAGAAAGGCAAGGGTAAGAATAACTTCAAGAAGGACGGCAAGGGAGTTGCCGCGCCCGGCAAGCAATCTGCCGGGAAGAAGCCAAAGAATGGACCCAAGCCCGAGACTGAGTGCTTTTATTGCAAGGAAAGTGGTCACTGGAAGCGGAACTGCCCCAAATACTTAGCGGACAAGAATGCCGGCAAAACGAAAGGTATATGTGATATACATGTAATTGATGTGTACCTTACCAGTACTCGTAGTAGCTCCTGGGTATTTGATACTGGTGCAGTTGCTCACATTTGTAACTCAAAGCAGGAGCTGCGGAATAAGCAGAGACTGGCGAAGGACGAGGTGACGATGCACGTCGAGAATGGTTCCAAGGTCGATGTGATCGCCGTTGGCACGCTACCTCTACATTTACCTACGGGATTAGTTTTGAACCTCAATAATTGTTATTTAGTGCCAAGTTTGAGCATGAACATTGTATCAGGATCTCGTTTAATACGAGATGGCTACTCATTTAAATCCGAGAATAATGGTTGTTCTATTTATATGAGAGATATGTTTTATGGTCATGCTCCGATGGTGAATGGTTTATTCTTAATGAATCTCGAGCGTAATGCTACACATATTCATAGTGTGAATACCAAAAGATGTAAGGTTGATAATGATAGTCCCACATACTTGTGGCACTGCCGCCTTGGTCACATAGGTGTCAAACGCATGAAGAAGCTCCATGCAGATGGACTTTTAGAGTCTCTTGATTACGAATCATTTGACACGTGCGAACCATGCCTCATGGGTAAAATGACCAAGACTTCGTTCTCAGGAACAATGGAGCGAGCAACCAACTTATTGGAAATCATACATACTGATGTGTGCGGTCCAGTGAGTGTTGAGGCTCGCGGTGTCTATCGTTATGTTCTCACCCTCACTGATGGCTTGAGTAGATATGGGTATGTCTACTTAATGAAACACAAGTCTGAGACCTTTGAAAGGTTCAAGGAATTTCAGAGTGAGGTTGAGAATCAACGTGACAGGAAAATCAAGTTCATGCGATCAGATCGTGGAGGAGAATACTTGAGTCACGAATTTGGCACACACTTAAGAAAATGTGGAATAGTTTCACAACTCATGCCGCCTGGAACACCTCAACGTAATGGTGTGTCCGAACGTCGTAATCGCACTCTATTAGATATGGTGCGATCTATGATGTCTCTTACCGATTTACGCTATCATTTTGGGGCTATGCTTTAGAGACTGCCGCATTCACTTTAAATAGGGCTCCGTCGAAATCCGTTGAGACGACACCGTATGAATTATGGTTTGGAAGAAACCTAAGCTGTCGTTTCTAAAAGTTTGGGGATGCGATGCTTATGTCAAGAAACTTCAACCTGAAAAGCTCGAACCCAAGTCGGAAAAATGCGTCTTCATAGGATACCCTAAAGAAACTATTGGGTATACCTTCTACCTCAGATCCGAAGGCAAGATCTTTGTTGCCAAGAATGGATCCTTTCTAGAGAAGGAGTTTCTCTAGAAAGAAGTAAGTGGGAGGAAAGTAGAACTTGATGAAGTATTACCTCTTGAACCGGAAAGTGGCGCAACTCAGGAAAATGTTCCTGTGGTGCCTGCACCAATTAGAGAGGAAGTTAATGATGATGATCAAGATACTTCTGATCAAGCTCCTACTGAAATTCGAAGGTCCACAAGGACACGTTCCGCACCAGAATGGTACGGCAACCCTGTCTTGGAAATTATGTTGTTAGACAACGGTGAACCTTCGAACTATGAAGAAGCGATGGCGGGCCCGGATTCTGACAAATGGCTGGAAGCCATGAAATCCGAGATAGGATCCATGTATGAAAATGAAGTATGGACTTTGACTAACTTGCCCGTTGAGCGGCGAGCCATAGAAAATAAATGGATCTTTAAGAAGAAGACAGACGCGAATGGTAATGTGACCATCTATAAAGTTCGGCTTGTCACTAAGGGTTATCGACAAGTTCAAGGGGTTGACTACGATGAGACTTTCTCACCGGTAGCAAAGCTGAAGTCCGTCCGAATCATGTTAGCAATTGCCGCATTCTATGAATATGAGATATGGCAAATGGACGTCAAAACGGCATTCCTTAATGGTTTCCTTAAGGAAGAATTGTATATGATGCAGCCGGAAGGTTTTGTCGATCCTAAGAATGCTGACAAGGTGTGCAAGCTCCAACGCTCGATTTATGGGCTGGTGCAAGCATCTCGGAGTTGGAACATTCGCTTTGATGAGATGATCAAAGCGTTTGGGTTTGTGCAGACTTATGGAGAAGCCTGCGTTTACAAGAAAGTGAGTGGGAGCTCTGTAGCATTTCTCATATTATATGTAGATGACATACTTTTGATGGAAATGATATAGAGCTTTTGGACAGCATTAAGGCCTACTTGAATAAGAGTTTTTCAATGAAGGACCTTGGAAAAGCTGCTTATATATTAGGCATCAAGATCTATAGAGATAGATCAAGACGCCTCATAGGTCTTTCCAAAGCACATACCTTGATAAGATAATGAAGAAGTTCAATATGGATCAGTCTAAGAAGGGGTTCTTGCCTGTGTTGCAAGGTGTGAAATTGAGCTCAGCTCAATGTTCGACCACGGCAGAAGATATAGAAGAGATGAGTGTCATCCCTTATGCCTCAGCCATAGGTTCTATTATGTATGCCATGCTGTGTACCAGACCTGATGTAAACCTTGCCGTGAGTTTGGTAGGTGGGTACCAAAGTAATCCCGGCAAGGAACACTGGACAGCGGTCAAGAATATCCTGAAGTACCTGAAAAGGACTAAGGAAATGTTTCTCGTTTATGGAGGTGATGAAGAGCTCGTCGTAAAGGGTTATGTCGACGCTAGCTTCGACACAGATCTGGATGACTCTAAGTCACAAACCGGATACGTATATATTTTGAATGGTGGGGCAGTAAGCTGGTGCAGTTGCAAGCAGAGCGTCGTGGCGGGATCTACATGTGAAGTGGAGTACATGGCAGCCTCGGAGGCAGTGCATGAAGCGATTTGGGTGAAGGAGTTCATCACCGACCTAGGAGTCATACCCAATGCGTCGGGGCCGATCAAACTCTTCTGTGACAACACTGGAGCTATTGCACTTGCCAAGGAGCCCAGGTTTCACAAGAAGACCAGGCACATCAAGCGTCGCTTCAACTCCATTCGTGAAAATGTTCAAGATGGAGACATAGATATTTGTAAAGTACATACGGACCTGAATGTAGCAGATCTGTTGACTAAAACTCTACCTAGAGCAAAACATGATCAACACCAGAATTCCATGGGTGTTCGATTCATCACAATGTAACTAGATTATTGACTCTAGTGCAAGTGGGAGACTGTTGGAAATATGCCCTAGAGGCAATAATAAAAGGATTATTATTATATTTCCTTGTTCATGATAATTGTCTTTTATTCATGCTATAATTGTGTTATCCGGAAATCGTAATACATGTGTGAATACATAGACACCAACATGTCCCTAGTAAGCCTCTAGTTGAATAGCTCGTTGATCAACAGATAGTCATGGTTTCCTGACTATGGACATTGGATGTCATTGATAACGAGATCACATCATTAGGAGAATGATGTGATGGACAAGACCCAATCCTAAACATAGCACAAGATCGTATAGTTAATTTGCTAGAGTTTTTCCAATGTCAAGTATCTTTTCCTTAGACCATGAGATCGTGTAACTCCCGGTTACCGTAGGAGTGCTTTGGGTGTACCAAACGTCACAACGTAACTGGGTGACTATAAAGTATACTACGGGTATCTCCGAAAGTGTCTGTTGGGTTGACACGGATCAAGACTGGGATTTGTCACTCCGTATGACGGAGAGGTATCTCTGGGCCCACTCGGTAATGCATCATCATAATGAGCTCAAAGTGACCAAGTGTCTGGTCACGGGATCATGCATTATGGTACGAGTAAAGTGACTTGCCGGTAACGAGATTGAATGAGGTAGTGGGATACCGACGATCGAATCTCGGGCAAGTAACGTACCGATTGACAAAGGGAACGGGGTTGCTTGAATCCTCGACATCATGGTTCATCCGATGAGATCATCGAGGAGCATGTGGGAGCCAACATCGGTATCCAGATCCCGCTGTTGGTTATTGACCGGAGAGTCGTCTCGGTCATGTCTACATGTCTCCCGAACCCGTAGGGTCTACACACTTAAGGTTCGGTGACGCTAGGGTTGTAGAGATATGAATATGTAGTAACCCGAAAGTTGTTCGGAGTCCCGGATGAGATCCCGGACGTCACGAGGAGTTCCGGAATGGTCCGGAGGTGAAGAATTATATATAGGAAGTGCAGTTTCGGCCATCGGGAGAGTTTCGGGGGTCACCAGTATTGTACCGGGACCACCGGAAGGGTCCCGGGGGTCCACCGGGTGGGGCCACCCATCCCGAAGGGCCCCATGGGCTAAGTGGGGAGGGGAACCAGCCCATAGTGGGCTGGTGCGCCCTCCTTGGCCCACCCCATGCGCCTAGGGTTGGGAACCCTAGGGTGGGGGGGCGCCCCACCTGGCTTGGGGGGCACTCCACCCCTTGGCCGCCGCCCCCCTAGGAGATCCCATCTCCTAGGGCCGGAGCACCCCCTAGGGGGGCTATATAAAGGGGGGGGGGGAGGGAGGGGCAGCCGCACCCTTGAGTCTTGGCGCCTCCCTCTCCTCTGCTACACCTCTCCCTCTCGCAGTAGAACGGCGAAGCCCTGCTGCGGTGACCCCTACATCCACCACCACGCCGTCGTGCTGCTGGATCTTCGTCAACCTCTCCTTCCCCTTGCTGGATCAAGAAGGAGGAGACGTCACGCTGACCGTATGTGTGTTGAACGCGGAGGTGCCGTCCGTTCGGCGCTAGGATCTCCGGTGATTTGGATCACGTCGAGTACGACTTCCTCATCCCCGTTCTTTGAACGCTTCCGCGCGTGATCTACAAAGGTATGTAGATGCAATCCGATCACTCATTGCTAGATGAACTCATAGATGGATCTTGGTGACACCGTAGGAAATTTTTTGTTTTCTACAACGTTCCCCAACACTCACAAACCAGAGCTTCTCACAACAAGCATGATGGTTTCGGTAGGGAACGTGCCACCTTTGGGGACAAAACGATATTCGTTGCCTCTTATTGCTTTCAAAACTTTTCGAGTGTGTAACACCCACGATGCGGCTATATATCCCACGTGTCGGAGCACGACTTAGAGGCATAACCGCATAGTAGGCATGACGCAAGAGGGGTAATCTTTACACATCCCATGTACTGAATAAGAAAGAGATAAAGAGTTGGCTTACAATCGCCACTTCACACAATACATGAATATAGCATTACATCATCAAGAATACAATCAAGGTCCGACTACGGAACCAAAATAAAGACAACCCCAAATGCATAGATCCCCGATCGCCCCGACTGGGCTCCACTACTGATCAACTGGAAACGAAACAACACAACGAACACGACCTTCATCGAGCTCCCATCTGAGCTCAGTTGCGTCATCTGCACAGGCATCATCGGCACCTGCAACTGTTTTGGAAGTATCTGTGAGTCACGGGGACTCAACAATCTCACACCCTCACGATCAAGACTATTTAAGCTTTTGGGTAGGAAAAGGTAGTGAGGTGGAGCTGTAGCAAGCACTAGCATATATGGTGGCTAACTTACGCAAATGAGAGCGAGAAGAGAAGCAAAGCACGGTCGTGAACTAGAAGTGATGAAGAAGTGATCCTGAAACTACTTACATTCAAACATAACTCCAAAACCGTGTTCACTTCCCATACTCCGCCGGAAAGAGACCATCATGGCTACACACGCGGTTGATGAATTTTAATTAAGATAAGTGTCAAGTTTTCTACAACCGGATATTAACAAATTCCCATCTGCCCATAACCGCGGGCACGACTTTCGAAAGTTCAAAACCCTGCAGGGGTGTCCCAACTTAGCCCATCACAAGCTCTCACGGTCAACGAAGGATATTCCTTCTCCCAGGAAGACCCGATCAGACTTGGAATCCCGGATACAAGACATTTCGACAATGGTAAAACAAGACCGGCAAAGCCACCCGAATGTGCCGACAAATCCCGATAGGAGCTGCACATATCTCGTTCTCAGGGCACACCGGATGAGACATCCTAAGAGTAAAACCAAACCTCAAGTTTCCCCGAGGTGGCCCTGCAGTCTACTCGGTTCGGACCAACACTTAGAGAAGCACTGGACCGGGGGGGGGGGGTTAAAATAAAGATGACCCTTGAGTCTGCAGAACCTAAGGGAAGGTGATAGGTTGTTAGTGCAAATGTAAAACCAAGGTTGGGCCTTACTGGAGGAGTTTTATTCAAAGCAAATTGTCAAGGGATTCCCATAACACCCAACCGCATAAGGAACGCAAAATCAAGGAACATAACACCGGTATGACGGAAACTAGGGCGGCAAGAGTGGAACAAAACACCAGGCATAAGGCCGAGCCTTCCACCCTTTACCAAGTATATAGATGCATTAAGGTAAATAAGATATAATAATGATATCCCAACAATAATCATGTTCCAACAAGGAACAAACTCCATCTTCACCTCCAACTAGCAACACTATAAGAGGGGTTGAGCAAAGTGGTAAATCCCCATATGAAAACTACCTATCTAGGCAATTTAAATGGGGCCGGAAACATCAACCAACAATTCCGGTAAATCCCCATATGCATTAGCAATTTAATGCAACAACAATTTAAACATATTAAATGTTATTATCATGATGCGGATGACATGTGCAAGTTTTATGCCAGTTTTATGAAAATGTTGACATGAGCATATTATGAAGCATTTGTGATCATGGCGGAAACAAAAGGGGTGCCACGACAACGACAACGGAAATGGTGCCACGACAACATTCTGGTTCCGGTAACTCGATTGAGATGTCGGTGCAAAAGGAAGTGTGACGGGAGCGTGTCATGCAAGATGATGGGGTGATCCCGGTTGCCGGGTTCCCAGACGGCATGGCAACGAGGAGGACCATGCAAGTGACAATCTCAGACACGGTGCAAATGCGGGGTTCATCTCATTCAACACACATGCATTTGGTCCATAGACGGTCGTCTCGATGGTTATACCTTCCAAAGGAGCATTCTCGAGCGGTTCGAGTTCGTAGAGGAAGTAGTTGTTCTCGTGACGGTAGTGGAAGTAGGGGTACATGACGATGGTAGAGGTACTCACGACGGTAGTGGTACACGTTCATTTTTGGAGAGGTACTTGACGAATCCAACGTTTTCGGGGCAACGGTAGTTGTACACGGGTCGCATAGGAACTTGACGAAACCCAAGGCGGCGATTGTGGTACTTGGCAAAACGCATGTCAACGGTTGTTGTTCTCGTATTGTCATGGAGGTAGTCGTTCACTCGATGGTCTTATCGGAACCTCGTCAACGGTAGAGATCCACCTTGGCTTTCCGAAGGGGTACTTGGCATCGTGGTACTTGGTGAAAAACACGTCGATGGTACTTGTACTCGAATCATCTTGGAAGTAGTCGTTTGTGCTCCCGTGTGGACTTGCCGGTCTTGGTCTCTGCGGCGTAGTTGTACAAAAGTGTCGTCGGGCTTGGACGAATCCAGAGGCGTGCACGGGCGATGGTGATCTTGGAGGTATGTGACCGAAGCATGGAGGTGGTCATGGTCAATGAAGGGGCGTGCGAGTGCATCTGGCAGGCAGCAGCACTGCTCATCCTTCTCGGTTGAGGCCAAGGCGAAATAGGGCATGGTGAGCAGACAGCGAGGCAAGGGAGCTCGGGGCGGCTGCGTGCCTTTAGGAGCGATGCAGGGCTGCAGGCGCGCATGGAGAGAAGCCCCGCAGGGGAGCTGACGGAGGGGGACGAAGGAGGCAAGGAGGCGCAGCGGCAGCCTGGACTCGGGCAGGAGCGGCAGAGCGGAGCAGAGCAGCAGCACTCATGCTCAGTGGCGGGGCAGCGACTTCGCGGCGTAGACGAAGCAGAGGGCGACGCGAGGCAGGGGCGTCGGAGTTGGCCTCCAATGGCGGCTCGGGAGGCCCTTGATACGTCTCCGTCGTATCTATAATTATTTATTGTTCCATGCCAATATTCTACAACTTTCATATACGTTTGGCAACTTTTTATACTATTTTTCGGACTAACATATTGATCCAGTGCCCAGTTGCATGTTTTTTGTTTCGCAGAATATCCATATCAAACGGAGTCCAAACAGAATAAAAACTAACGGAGATTTTTTTGGAATATATATGATTTTTGGGAAGAAAAATCCATGCGAGACGGTGCCCGAGGTAGCCACGAGGCAGGAGGGCGCGCCTGTCCCCCAGGCGCGCCCCTGACCCTCGTGGGCCACCCGTAAGGCGGTTGATGCCCTTCTTTTGCCGCAAGAAAGCTAATTTCCGGATAGAGACCGTGTCAAAATTTCAGCCCAATTAGAGTTACGGATCTCTAGGAATATAAGAAACGGTGAAAGGGAAGAATCTGAGAACGCAGAAATAGAGAGAGACAGAGAGACAGATCCAATCTCGGAGGGGCTCGCCCGTCCCGTGCCATGGAGGCCATGGACCAGAGGGGAAACCCTTCTCCCATCTAGGAAGGAGGTCAAGGAAGAATAAGAAGGAGGGGGCTCTCTCCCCCTCGCTTCCGGTGGCACTGGAGTGCCACCGGGGGCCATCATCATCACCGCGATCTACACCAACACCTCCGCCATCTTCACCAACATATCCATCACCTTCCCCCCTCTATCTACAGCGGTCCACTCTCCCACAAACCGCTGTACCCTCTACTTGAACATGGTGCTTTATGCTTCATATTATTATCCAATGATGTGTTGCCATCCTATGATGTCTGAGTAGATTTTCGTTGTCCTATCGGTGGTTGATGAATTGCTATGATTGATTTAATTTGCTTCTGGTTATGTTGCAGTCCTTTGGTGCCCATCATATGATTGCGCGCGTGGATCACACCCTAGGGTTAGTTGTATGTTGATAGGACTATCTATTGGAGGGCAAGAGTGACAGAAGCTTCAACCTAGCATAGAAATTGATGCATACGAGATTGAAGGGGGACCAATATATCTTAATGCTATGGTTGGGTTTTACCTTAATGAACATTAGTAGTTGTGGATGCTTGCTAATAGTTCCAATCATAAGTGCATAGAATTCCATGTCAGGGATGACATGCTAGCAGTGGCCTCTCCCAGATAATACTTGCTATCGGTCTAGTAAAGTAGTCAATTGCTTAGGGGCAATTTCGCAACTCCTACCACCACTTTTCCACACTCGCTATATTTACTTTATTGTTTCTTTACTTACAACAGCCCCTACCTTTTATTTACTTGCTCTTTATTATCTTGCTAACCTATCCAACAACACCTACAAAGTACTTCTAGTTTCATACTTGTTCTAGGTAAAGCGAACGTCAAGCGTGCATACAGTTGTATCGGTGATCGATAGAACTTGAGGGAATATTTATTCTACCTTTAGCTCCTCGTTGGGTTCGACACTCTTACTTATCTAAAACTGTTGCGATCCGCTATACTTGTGGGTTATCAAGACCTTTTTCTGGCGCCGTTGCCGGGGAGCAATAGCGTGGGGTGAATATTCTCGTGTGTGCTTGTTTGCTTTATCACTAAGTAATTTTTATTTGCTGTTCTTAGTTGTTCTCTATCTTTAGTTATGGATATGGAACACGAAATACCAAAAAAATTAGGTGTACTTGCTACTCATGGAGATGGGGAACCTCCTAAAACCCTCGATGCTGGTTATGTGAAAAATATTATGTACTACTTTAATAATCCTAAGATAACCCCATTCAATTATGTAATGGGAGTAACGTTGGATCAACGTGAATACTTTAGGGATTACCGCTTGACACAAAAAGGGAAACTATTATGGGATCAAATTCATATATTGAATTGGTATGCTAGGCAACTATGCTTGAGATATGATTATACTTGTTGCTCTAAGGTGAAGGCTCCACACCTTCCCTTTTCATGTGAATTTAATGATAATGAAACCTTAGCTTCTTATGCTAATGGTCTATATGATTACTATGATGTGGAATAAATAGAAGAATTTGTTGCTTTTATGGGTGCTTATGAAATTGAATCTATGTTTAAAGAGTTTGAAGATTTTGATGATGCTGTTTATAGACCTGAAAATTTAGCTATCCTGAAATATTGTTATGAGAATTATGAATACAATTACGAAATTAATGCGCTTATTAAGAAAGTCTCCGCTGTCCAAGAAGAGACTAATATTTTGCAGGAATCCATTGAAGAAGAAGTTGATGAAACTGTGAGCTCATTGGATGAAAATGATTAGGAGGAGAGCGAAGAACAAAAGGAGGAAGAGCGGATTAGCTACCCGTTCCCACCTTCTAGAGAGTAACTCTTCAACTCATACATTGTTTAATTTCCCTTCGTGCTTACCGAAGGAGGATTTCTATGATGACTATTATGATCCCTTTGATTCTCTTGAAATATTTCTTTTTGATGATGCTTGCTATGCTTGTGGCCAAGATGCCAATATGAATTATGCTTATGGAGATGAACTTGCTATAGTTCCTTATGTTAAACATGAAATTGTTGCTATTGCACTCACACATGATAGTCCTATTATCTTTTTGAATTCTCCAAACTACACTATATCGGAGAAGTTTGCTCTTATTAAGGAATATATTGATGGGTTGCCTTTTACCGTTGCACATGATGATTTTGATGAATATAATATGCATGTGCTTGCTGCTCCTACTTGCAATTATTATGAGAGAGGAACTATATCTCCACCTCTCTATGTTTCCAATATGACAAAATTGCAAGAAACTGTTTATACTATGCATTGGCCTTTACTTTGTGTGCATGAATTGTTCTTTTATGACATGCCGATGCATAGGAAGAGAGTTAGACTTTGTCATTGCTTGATATATGTTACTTTGTGCTCACTACTAAATGCTAAATCATTGTTAATTAAAATTGGCTTTGATATACCTTGGGATCCGGGTGGATTCATTACTTGAGCACTATATGCCTAGCTTAATGGCTTTAAAGAAAGCGCTGCCAGGGAGACAACCCGGAAGTTTTAGAGAGTCATTTATTTCTGTTGAGTGCTTTCATATAGTTTAAAAACAACAAAAATAAAGAGGGGAACCCAAAACTTTTTCAAAAAGGAAAGGGGAAGTGAGAAAGACAAGCATTGTTGAAGTGGGAGCTAGCCTTGAAATTTGTTCATGCTCACGGAAACTTTGTGAATCTTGATCACGGAAAATTTTCAATAAAAATAATTATCCTCTTGTACAATTCCATTGTATTATAAAAATAATGTGCCAAGGTTTGCCTTTAGGATGTTTACATTTGCTTGATGGTTTGTACGGTGCAGGACAGAAACTTTGGCTATAGTGCGCGATTTTACATTTTTAGTTGGAACGTCAAATGGTTATGATTCTTTTTGCACTGTCTTCCTATACAAATATTTTATTTTTCCTAATTTTGGTAGAATTTTTAAAGTATCATAAGTATGGTGAATGTTCATATTATTACAGACTATTCTGTTTTAGACAGATTCTATTTTTGATGCATAGTTTGCTTGTTTTGATGAAACTATCGATTCATATTAGTGGATTAAGCCATGAAAAAGTTATATTACAGTAGACACAATGCAAAAATAAATATGAATTGGTTTTCAACAGTACTTAGAGTAGTGATTTGCTGTATTATACTAACGGATCTTACCGAGTTTTCTGTTGAAGTTTTGTGTGGATGAAGTGTTCGATGATCGAGAAGGTCTCGATGTGAGAAGAAGGAAGATAGGCAAGAGCTCAAGATTGGGGATGCCTAAGGCACCCCAAGTAAATATTCAAGGAGACTCAAGCGTCTAAGCTTGGGGATGCCCCGGAGGGCATCCCCTCTTTCTTCAACAAGTATCGGTATGTTTTCGGATTCGTTTCGTTCATGCGATATGTGCAATATTGGAGCGTCTTTTGCATTTAGTTTTCATCTTTCTTTTATGCACCATGCTGGTTTGAGATAGTCCTTGGTTGATTTATAGAATTCTCATTGCACTTCAATTATATCTTTTGAGTATGGCTTTATAGAATGCTTCATGTGCTTCACTTATATCATTTGAAGTTTGGATTGCCTGTTTCTCTTTACATAGAAAACCGCCATTTGTAGAATGCTCTTTTGCTTCACTTATATTTGTTAGAGAGTGGGCATATCTTTTGTAGAAAGAACTAAACTCTCTTGCTTCACTTATATCCATTTAGAGAGATGACAGGAATTGGTCATTCACATGGTTAGTCATAAAATCCTGCATAAAACTTGTAGATCACTGAATATGATATGTTTGATTCCTTGCAATAGTTTTGCGATATAAAGATGGTAATATTAGAGTCATTCTAGTGGGTAGTTGTGGATTGTAGAAATACTTGTGTTGAGGTTTGTGATTCCCGTAGCATGCACGTATGGTGAACCTTATGTAACGAAGTTGGAGCATGAGGTATTTATTAATTGTCTTCCTTATGAGTGGCGGTCGGGAACGAGCAATGGTCTTTTCCTACCAATATATCCCCCTAGGAGCATGCGCGTAGTACTTTGTTTCGATGAATAATACATTTTTTCAATAAGTATGTGAGTTCTTTATGACTAATGGTGAGTCCATGGATTATACGCACTCTCACCCTTCCATCATTGCTAGCCTCTCTAGTACCGCGCAACTTTCGCCGGTACCATAAACCCACCATATACCTTCCTCAAAACAGCCACCATACCAACCTATCATGGCATTTCCATAGCCATTCCGAGATATATTGCCATGCAACTTTCATCATCATCATATACATGACTTGAGAATTCATTTTCATATTGCTTTGCATGATCGTAAGATAGCTAGCATGATGTTTTCATGGCTTGTCCGTTTTTTGATGTCATTGCTACGCTAGATCATTGCACATCCCGGTACACCGCCGGAGGCATTCATATAGAGTCATATCCTTGTTCTAGATATCGAGTTGTAATAATGAGTTGTAAGTAAATAAAAGTGTGATGATCATTATTATTAGAACATTGTCCCATGTGAGGTTATCAAAATAAAAATGGCCAAAGAAGCCCCCCAAAAAGAGAGAGAGAGAGAGGCCAAAGAAGCCTACAAAAAAACAAAAAAATGAGAGAAAAAGAGAGAAGAGGCAATGTTACTATCCTTTTACCACACTTGTGCTTCAAAGTAGCACCATGTTCTTCATATAGAGAGTCTCTTGAGTTATCACTTCCATATACTAGTGGGAATTTTCATTATAGAACTTGGCTTGTATATTCCAACGATGGGCTTCCTCAAATGCCCTAGGTCTTCATGAGCAAGCAAGTTGGATGCACACCCACTTAGTTTTAGTTGGAGATTTCATACACTTATAGCTCTAGTGCATCTGTTGCATGGCAATCCCTACTCACTCACATTGATATCTATTGATGGGCATCTCCATAGCCCGTTGATACACCCAGTTGATGTGAGACTATCTTCTCCATTTTGTCTTCTCCACAACCACCATTCTATTCCACCTATAGTGCTATGTCCATGGCTCACGCTCATGTATTGCGTGAAAGTTGAAAAAGTTTGAGAACGTCAAAAGTATGAAACAATTGCTTGGCTTGTCATCGGGGTTGCGCATGATGTGAGTATTTTGTGTGAAGAAGATGGAGCATAGCCAGACTATATGATTTTGTAGGGATAACTTTCTTTGGCCTTGTTATTTTGAAAAGACATAATTGCTTTATTAGTAGGCTTGAAGTATTATTGTTTTTATGTCAAATGATAGACTATTGCTTTGAATCACTCGTGTCTTAATATTCATGCCATGATTAGACATATGATCAAGATTATGCTAGGTAGCATTCCACATCAAAAATTATCTTTTTTATCATTTACCTACTCGAGGACGAGCAGGAGTTAAGCTTGGGGATGCTGATACGTCTTCGTCGTATCTATAATTTTTTATTGTTCCATGCCAATATTCTACAACTTTCATATACTTTTGGCAACTTTTTATACTATTTTTGGGACTAACATATTGGTCCAGTGCCCAGTGCCAGTTCCTGTTTGTTGCATGTTTTTTGTTTCGCAGAATATCCATATCAAACGGAGTCCAAACAGAATAAAAACTGACGGAGATTTTTTTTGGAATATATATGATTTTTGGGAAGAAAAATCCATGCGAGACGGTGCCCGAGGTAGCCACGAGGCAGGAGGGCGCGCCTGTCCCCGAGGCGCGCCCCTGACCCTCGTGGGCCACCCGTAAGGCGGTTGATGCCCTTCTTTCGCCGCAAGAAAGCTAATTTCCGGATAGAGATCGTGTCAAAATTTCAGCCCAATCAGAGTTACGGATCTCTGGGAATATAAGAAACGGTGAAAGGGAAGAATCTGAGAACGCAGAAACAGAGAGAGACAGAGAGACAGATCCAATCTCAGAGGGGCTCTCGCCCGTCCCGTGCCATGGAGGCCATGGACCAGAGGGGAAACCCTTCTCCCATCTAGGGAGGAGGTCAAGGAAGAAGAAGAAGAAGGAGGGGGGCTCTCTCCCCCTCGCTTCCGGTGGCACCGGAGTGCCACCGGGGGCCATCATCATCACCGCGATCTACACCAACACCTCTGCCATCTTCACCAATATCTCCATCACCTTCCCCCCTCTATCTACAGCGGTCCACTCTCCCGCAACCTGCTGTACCCTTTACTTGAACATGGTGCTTTATGCTTCATATTATTATCCAATGATGTGTTGCCATCCTATGATGTCTGAGTAGATTTTCGTTGTCTATCGGTGGTTGATGAATTGCTATGATTGATTTAATTTGCTTGTGGTTATGTTGCTGTCCTTTGGTGCCCATCATATGATTGCGCGCATGGATCACACCCTAGGGTTAGTTGTATGTTGATAGGACTATGTATTGGAGGGCAAGAGTGACAGAAGCTTCAACCTAGCATAGAAATTGATGCATACGGGATTGAAGGGGGACCAAATGCTATGGTTGGGTTTTACCTTAATGAACATTAGTAGTTGCGGATGCTTGCTAATAGTTCCAATCATAAGTGCATAGAATTCCAAGTTAGGGATGACATGCTAGCAGTGGCCTCTCCCACATAATACTTGCTATCGGTCTAGTAAAGTAGTCAATTGCTTAGGGGCAATTTCGCAACTCCTACCACCACTTTTCCACACTTGCTATATTTACTTTATTGTTTCTTCACTTACAACAGCCCCTACCTTTTATTTACTTGCTCTTTATTATCTTGCAAACCTATCCAACAACACCTACAAAGTACTTCTAGGTTCATACTTGTTCTAGGTAAAGCGAACGTCAAGCGTGCGTAGAGTTGTATCGGTGGTCGATAGAACTTGAGGGAATATTTATTCTACCTTTGGCTCCTCGTTGGGTTCGACACTCTTACTTATCGAAAACTGTTGCGATCCCCTATACTTGTGGGTTATCAAGAGCCCTGCACGGTGGAGGGCCGACGAGGTGAACCGGGACGCAGGCGTCATGGGAGGAGCCTAGAGGACTGCGGGATCGCAGCGCGAGCTCTCGCTCCTCTCCCTGGCAATGCAAGGAAGGAGGGGATCAAGGAAGAGGGGCGCTGCGAGGGAAAGGTGGGGATCGAGGGGATGTGGATCGAGGGATGCGGGCACGGGCGCTCCTCTCCTGGCGGCGCTGGAGGGAGGAACGAAGGAGGAGGAGGGGGTTCGAGGGAGATGGGGTTCTCCTGGCGCTAGGTTAAAGGAGGAGGAGGGCCGACCTGGTGGGCTGAGAGGAAAAGAATGGGCCAGCCTCGCTGGGCTTCCTCTTCTCCCACTTGAGTTTTTTAGCAAAAAAATTAGAGAGAATAAAAGAAAGAGAGGTGTTAGGGAAGGAATTTGGTCAGGAGGACAATTTTCCCGGGATCATAAAAATATGAGGAATTTAAATAAAATGGTGAAAGGAATTTTAGAGAGAATAAAGTTCACACAAAGGAACAAGTTTGAATTTAATTCAAACTTGCATGAATTTGTAACCTAACCAAACTGAATCCAAATGGGCTTAAATTTTATAGGATGACCCTACATAATATATATGATTTATGGGCAAAAGATGAACATTTATTTGAGCAATTCTATTTGCAACTCAAATAAATAGAGAAAAGGGAAAGAAAGAAGTGGCATAGGGATTTGAAACTTGGGTGAAACCAAGTTGGAAGTGAGCATGGGGTTGATGGAAAGATCAAGAGAAGAAAAGAAGTTGCAATGCACATGAGCAACTAAATTAAACAAACACAACAACTCACACGACGAAACTCGGAAAAACATGGAAGGCATCTGAAGCTCCGGTCTTGGGGCATCACAGAGTGTGGACATAGAACAACAAGAGTGTTGTGTTCAATTTTGGAATTTTTCGGGGTTCGTTTGGACATTTTTATACATTAACTGGGTTTTCCAGGCATTTTATGTGCATAATTCAAATTTGAACTACATGCACATTCTCTAGTGCATATAAACTGGTTGAAAAATCAAATATGTGTCCTTGGGTGCATGCTTAGGTCCCATGCAAGAAATGGGAATGAATTTCAAACACCCTGCCACCGTCACTCGGCCGCAAACATTGAGATACCTAGTTTTTAAATTATAGTAAATCCAACTCTTCTGAAATTCATGATACTTGGCATGCTATCATGGAGCGGCATCAACATGTCGTGGTAAAAAAATTGTCAGCTTCCTCAGGTTTAATTTGGTTTCCCCAGTTTAATTCGCTTTTAAATATAAAGCACTCATCGCAAACGTTTTAGTTAGAACACCCGTATGCAAACCGACAGCTTCCCCAGGAAGCCAAGGGAAAATGTGGTGAGAAGGATTTATGCAGATCTTGATCGCAAAAGTTTTAGATAGAACACCCGTATGCAAAGTGAGAGCAGCACATGATTTGTGCATCCCTTCAACGCAAATGGTTGTATTGGATGACCCGTGTGCAACCACGTACAAACAATTATTGGGTATGTTGCCATTTGTCAAACTGGAAAGATTTACATTTGTTTATCTAGTAACGTTGCCATTTGTCAATCCTTGTAACACTGTGATTTGTCAAAATATGCATCTAGAAGTAATTAGCACTATTTGATTTTTCAACTAAAATTCAGTAATTAAGCATAGATTTCATTCATAGATTAAGCAGTCGTTCTTAATTTATACAACAGTTCAACTCGACAGCTGAACCGACCAAACTTCTCCCCAATTGTTGCCAACCACGTACTGAAATAGCTAGTTTAACTATATATACTAGCTAATTTTAAGTACGTTGTACAGTTCGACCACACATCTATAATTAGATGAACTAAACAAAATAGCCCCTAAATACTATTACTACCACGGAGGGGCTTTGTGCTACTTCCGGCAGCCTCTCCTCTGCCGAGCGCGCTCACCCCCTCAGTAAGAGGCAGAGAAGGAGGAGGAGCCTACCGACGAGCTGGACAAATGCAATACGGTGCCTGCTGGTGCTGCATGTTCAGCGAGGCTCACCAGCTCGAACACTCACTGCCGCTCCAGACGATCGCTCTCGAAGCGGCCGGACTGCTCGTACATCTCCTGATTCCTTGCCTCGGTGTCGGTGTGTGATGTGTCCACGACTGCGGTAAGGCTCTTTGCATGCTCGATGAGGCGCTCCTCCTCCTCCCGCAGGAACTCGATGTAGCGCGCAAGGTCGCTGACGCACGTGCGGGCCTCCACCTCCGCCTCCCGCCTTCGGGCCGTGGTGCCGGAGCGGGTGATAATCCCGGCGGTCGACGGTGGGCTGGCGGCCACGGCGGCCGACAATGGGGTGGTGGCCACGACCACCACCTCTCGCTTTCGGGCCGTGATGGCAGAGCAGGTGATGGCCATGGTGGTCGGCAGTGGGGTGGCAGCCACGATGGCCACCTCCCGCCTTCGGGATGCGGCGACGGAGCGGGAGATGGCCCGGCTTTCGACGGTGGTGTGGAGCAATGGCGGCCGGCAACAGCTGCCGACGGCCAGCGGCGGTGGAGCGTGTGGTGGGTGTTCCGCAAACACCCAACAAGGACGCCACGCGCACTACACTGCGCCGGGGACTACGCCGCCGCCGCGGTGTAGCCTCCCAGCTGGAGCTGTCCTCTGATGATGGCAGAGTGGCTGAGTGACGACGACGGACCTGTGCCATTGGCGATTGTGGGAGAAGCAGATGAGATAAGCTACAGGGAGGGAGGGGAAAATGCGACACATGACTCGCCGACCGTGAGGGTTTTTATAGCAGGCCGGCAAGCATTGCGATTTTGGGGGATTTCACCGAGTCAGGCGGGAAGCTTGTGCGGGAACCTGCGAGGTTGTGCGGGAATGGGCTCACCGACGATTCATTGGCGCCACCATTTGGCCAAAAGAACAACCCCGCGCGCTGCGCAAGCTTGCGCTATAAGCTGTCTGCGGCAGCGGGGTGACAAGACGTGTGAGAGGACACATTTAATAAAAAAACGTTTGCGATTTAATTACCTACTATACCCCTGTCCTGGTTTATAAGTAGGATTTAACTAATAAAATACGAATACATGTCGCCAAAGATTATATCGTTGGAGTCGTATTTGAACATATTTTGTAGGTATACAATTTTTCTAACATGCAATAACACTGTTTTGCTTAAATTTAAGGTTATATACCAGCAAGCGTTTGCCCGCAACACACACGGCTTATTCCATCACAAACAGCTCAGATGGATCAACTGTATGCCATGTATCGCACACGCAACTCTAATCTGATTCGTGCTTGATGTCTCCAACACCGCTTGCACAGTTCGTCTTAGTTTCCACGTATCACTATGCCATCCTCTGCTCGTGTCCCTCGACAAGCTCTGCTCGCCGTTAGGCGCCGCGGTGCGCTCTGTCGCGTCCGGTGGCGTGCTCTGCTCGTGTCCGTCGGCGCGCTCGGCTTGTGGATAACTTTTCCTTGCGCATTCAACTGCTATATGCATATATATATATATATATATATATATATATATATATATATATATATGCTAGCAAGATGCCTGTGTGTTGCATGGAACATCAAGATACATTTGTATAAGTAGTTTATCTTGTGAGAGAAAATGATGAATGAGGGAAGTCCTTATCTTCAAGTGTGGAGAGAGGTGCGGGTATCTTTTTGCAAAATTGTCATAGTTTGCTTTCTAACCATCAGATATAGATCGGACGGTCTATATTACATGATGGCAGGCACACCATCATCACCAACTCGGTCTTTTATAAGAGTAGAGATAGAGATGGTTGATCGCCGTTGAGGTGACCGCGGAGCGCTTTGCTCACGTCCCTCCACGTGCGCTCTGCCAGCGGTTGGGCGTGCACACGATCACGTTGGGGTCCCCATATGCATGCGGTTGCGCCGCGTGCGTTGCCACGCGATGCAGTTACGTGCGGCACGATGGAGTTACGCGTTGCAAATTAGAACTGCCATCAGGGCCTACCAATATTCCTGGCCGTCCGGCTTCCCCTTTAATTCTCGCCGCCATTATAACCTTAGTATCTTCAACCTTTAGATCGCGCCCCACAACACAACAAGCACACCCATGACGACACGTAGAGAGAGGATGTCCAGCGGCGATCCAATGGAGTTCGGCGAGCATAGAGTGGAGACCCACGCAAGGGAGACGGATCTCTCGGTGGTGTACACCATCGACCCGGCCATGGTGGACGACTACATCAACAATGTTGAGCAGTTGCTTGCTCAAGACAAGTATAAGGTGGTCGGCATCGACCTCCAGTATACCACCGGTCGTCCCAGCATAGATTAGAAGGTTGCCGTCGCCCAGTTGTGCGTGGGCCATCATGTCCTCATCTACCACTACTGCATGGCCACAAAGCCTTGCGACCGTTTCCACAGGTTAGTCAACAGCTCCGACTACAAGTTCGCCACGGTGGAAACCACCAACGATGTAAACACGCTCCGTGTTACGGGCTTGGCCTGCAAGAACCTTATCAAAATCCGTGACCACTACAGGGTCTAGGGCAGCATGAAGAAGGACTCCCTGGTCGAACTCGCCTCGGCCATCATCAACCCCTACTACGAAAATATGAAGCAGGATGCCCAGAGAACAAGTCTCGTATCCTGGCACGGGGCCTGGATGCGACAACTGGATGAACCTCACCTCAGGTTCGTGGCTAAGAGCGTGTACATGTGCTACGAGATGCACAGGTGGATCGTTAACATGAGGAAGTGCCTCGTTACCAAAATCGATGAGCCCGGATCGAGCCACAAGCAGAGCAAGCGTCACAAGAAGTAGATGATGATCAGATGATCGTTTATGCTAGTTAATCATGCATCTATTATATAGTTTACTTTATTGTTGGTGTGTGGAAATGTCATGTGTGTAGTAGCCGCCTATGTAATTATACATGTAATAGTTTACTTTGGTGTGTGCAAATGCCATGGTTGCAGTAGCCACCTATGTAAGTGGATATTTAATTTGGTTATGCAAGCATGTCCTTATAGGTGTGTGTGTGTGTGTCTATATATATATATATATGTGTGTGTGTGTGTGTCTATATATATGTGTGTCTGTGTCTATATATATATATATGTGTGTGTGTGTGTGTGTCTATATATGTGTGTGTGTCTATATATATATAGGACAACACTATTCTAATCCGAGGATTAGAATAGTTATTCTCATCACAGTCAGCCCTATAAGGGACCGACACATGTTCCCGAGATCCTAAAATAGAAAAAACAAGAAACCTGGCCGGTCCATCAAAGCATTCTGACCGGCCCACTCACCAGGTCATGACCTTCCCA
>NC_041382.1:328445036-328454753 GCF_002162155.2 Triticum dicoccoides | reverse complement strand
GCGCCACCGGCCGCAGCCCATCCCCGGCCAAAGCGCACCACCCGCCGCCCCTCGCATCACCGGGCCCCAAACAGGAACCAGGGTCGCCCCCCCTCCACAATCATCCCGTGCCGCCGCCAGCCTCCAAGATCTTGCGCCATCAGTCTCCTCCAACCGTCCCCAGTTCTCGTCGCCTATCCCTTGATGCCATGGATATCTCCTGCTACTCTGACTTCCTGCTACGATGCCTCTGCAACTTGTCCAACCATAACTCGCCGCCGATTCCAGCTTCTAAGCGCAGCAATGGAGGAGTTGACCTTACAGCCCTGCCGCTTTGAACTTCTTGTCTTTTTGCCAGCGGCCCCATGCCCTCGTGCTACAACCACTTCTTGCAGCACGCCCACCCGTTCCGGTCCTCCTCAAGCTCACTCCCCCTCGCGGCCGTGAGATCCTCGCCGGCGACACCGGGCTCCATTTTGGTGAAGACAAAAAAGGGGATTCGGAGGGTGATGAGACAGATGCGTGCTTGGAGACCCCTATCCTGCTCCTGCCTACGGCGAGAACTCCGGCAACCCATGTTCTGCTCCATCTTACGCTCAAGCCGGCGGCCCTCCTCTCAGCGCGCATGCGATGTGTGTTATGCTCTGGCCGCAATGCTCAGTTGTGCTCTCCGTGAGGCACATTCATCTTTTTTGTTTGTTTGACAGCACGTGAGATACAATCATCTATGTTTTCATTTTTCGGAGTTCAGATATGACAAAAATAACTCGTGGTTGTAGACAACCAATGTCAGGCCGAGCAAATTACTCCTAGCAGGTCGAACAAAATGCTTGAGGCTGGTCAAAGAAAAAAATTACTTGTGTCCAGAAAATAAAATTAATTGGCCATGTGCGTTGAGGTGAGCGTGTGCATAGTTTTCATTCTTTTTAGAAATAGAAAAATCCTTTCTTTTATAAACGTATAAGTACTCTGTTATTGTTAAAACGCAGAACTCCAAATAAAATAAAAAAGTGGCACAAAATTTAAGTAAAACAAATTGAGGCCTGGTGTCACCAAAATTGGTACAACTATAGCTATCGTACTGCCTGAGGGATTTTTAAGATATCAACTTGAAACATAAATCATGCAGGAACAAAAATGAACTTTTTCTCCACATGTTCATGTTTCAGAAGTTTTGAAGTTCATGTGAGCCAAATACAGAAGAAATCCATCAAACAAAAAGGGACAACACATATAAAGAAATAGATTTTCTCTATTTCTAAAAAAATAAAACCAAGAAGGTCGAAATAAAATAACAGAGCAGTTTGACGCACATTAAAATTTTGGAATTTTCTCATTTCTAGAAAATAACCAAAGTTTTTAAAAGTTAGATTTTCCTCATTTCTAAAAAAATTAGAGAGAAGGCCAACTCAAAATTACAGACCAACTCAAAAAATGTTTATAAAAATGGATTTAAAGAAAACTAGAAAAAAAGAACTGAGAAGGTCAGAAAACATAGATGTTCAAATTTGAAAATCCTAGAAGTTCAATTTGAAATAACCAAGAAGGTCGAAAAACCTAGAAGTTCAAAGGTAAAAACCTAGAAAATTATTTCTTATTTAAAGCCATATTTTTCTCTAAGAAGTTCAAAGTAAAATAAGAGAGAAGTTCAAAGGTTAAAAATACTTAGATGTTTTCTCGTTACTAAATAATAAAATGAAGAAGTTGAAATTAAAAAATGAATTAAAGAATCGACCATGATGATAAAAACTAAAAAAAGTCAAAATCATGTTTATTTAAAAATAAAAAACAAACACTTTACTCAAAAAATAAAAAATGTGAAGTTCGAATTAAAATAACACAGAAGTTCAATGTATATTAAAACCTAGGATTTAGAAGTTCAAAAAACAAAAACAAAAAACAATGTCATTTTGGGCATTTTCCCCCAATACTAAAGATTAAACCTAGAAGTTCAATTTAAAAAATTGAGTAGTTCAATGCATATCAAAAACTTAGTTTTTTCTTGTTACTATATAATAAAACTAAGAAGTTCAATTTTTAAAAGCAGAGCAGTTTGATATTTATTTGAAATCTCAATTTTTCTGGTTACTAAAGAATAAGACCAATAAGTTCTATTCGAAATAATGAGGAGGTTCTATTAAAATAAACCTAGAAGTTCAAATTTAACGAAGTGGCTCAATGTCTATCAAAAAGTAGGATTTTTTCCGCTACTAAAAGAAATAAAATCAGGAAGTCCAAATCAAAAGATGTAGAAGTTCGATGATTATAGAAAACTTGGATTTTCCTCGTTATTAAAGAATGGAAAACAAGAAGTTCAAAAATTAAATAACAATAAGTTCAACTTAAAATAAATAGAGCGCTTCAAAATTTCATAAAAAAGATTAGGAAAAACCAGGAAGTCCATATTAAAAAGATGGAAAAGTTCGATAATTCTATAAAACTCAGGTTTTCCTCGTTATTAAAGAATGGAAACAATAAGTTCAAAAATAAAAAACAAGAAGTTCAACTTTTGAAAATAGAGCGCTTCAAAATTTCATAAAAAGGATTAAGAAAATCAGAATAAAAATTCATTAAAAAACTCATATATTTTCATGTAACCGAGAGAAGTTCAGATTGATAACTGCCAGAAGTTCACGTACTACATGGTGTGCATTTTCTATTAAAAAGAATAAAAAGCAAAGACCAAAAGTTTGTTGATATAAGTTCAAGTCCTCCGTTGGAGAAATTTTAAAAAATATTGTGAGAGAGGTTTATACAAAAGAAATACCATTTGTGTAACACTTGACGAATGGATGAGAAAATTACAAATGAAAAATACGTCACAGAAGTTCAAAAAAACAGTAGGAAGTTCACCTACTACACTGAATGAATATCAGATGAAAACTTTTAAAATCGTCGCGAGTATGAAAAAAGGATAAACACGGGAAAGTTGCGTGTTTACAACAACTTTCCACTGGTATATCACTTGCTCAATTCCGGTGAGTGGATGGAGAGCTACAAGCAGTGGATGGAGAGCTACGAGCAAAAAAACACGTGAAAAACAAAGTGAAGTTCAAGTAGACATGCCGAGAAGTTCAGGTTCTTCACGCGGTGCATTTTCGAAGAATCTATTTCTTGATAAAGGAAGAATGAATGATCTCGCCATTTTCGAAATTACTTGAAAACGGCAAGGATTCAGAGAAAACCATCAACATGAAAAAGTTTCGCATTTTCCGTAGCTTTTCGGTGGTATAATATTTGCCCCATTCCGATAAAGTTTGTAGAAATTACGGCAAAAATATGTTTTTAACCATTTTCAAAACTGACATAACACCGTAATGAAATAGGAGAAACAATATATACAAAAAAGTTTCGCATTCCTTTAAGATTTCCAACGCCATATGATTTGCTGCATTTGGACGTACGGTTAAACAATTAGCTCGAAAATACGAACTCGGTTGAACTTGTACCGTTTTCTAAATTACTTTTAAACCATTCAAAATTAGAAAAGCCTTTTAACATAAAAAAGTAGCGCATTTTCATAAACTTTCCAACGCCATATTATTTGCCTCAATTGGATTAGCCGTTTAGAAATGACATCGAAAATACGAACTCGGGTGTTCGCTTTGCGAAATTTTACGATTTTCCGAACTACTCTTTAACAGTAAGGAGTTAGAGAAAACTTTCAACATGTGGAAGGATTGGTTTTGTAGCAGCTTTCCAACGCCATACTATTTGCCTCATTCCGATAAACGGTTTAAAAATGCGATCGAAAATATGATTTATGTTTTTTGTGTGAAGAAAAAACGGTTGACAAAACTGCTCTTAAACCGCTTACATTTTGCCAAAAAATTAACTTGGGTCATGGTACCGATGTCCATAGCTATCCAATGGCATATCGCAAGCCCCATTTAGACACCTTCTAGTTGTAGTTCAACCTAGTACTCGGGGAAGCTCAGGCGCGTTACTCGGGAAGTTCATGTTGTGATCAGAATATTATTCTGATCCCGTGATCAGAATAGTGTTTATGTATATATATATATAGAGAGAGTAGGACTATTCTGATCCCAGGATCAGAATAGTTATTCGGATCACGGTCGGCCTATATAGGGCACGAAGACACGTTCCCGAAGTCCCGAAACCCACGAAGAAGAAGAAGAAAGCCCACTCCACGCCCCCTCGTCCCCCACCTCATCTGATCCCCAACCTCCCGACCTCCCCAGTCCTAGCGACGGCCACCTCCCCCTTACCCCGCCTCCACCCGGCGTCGCCGCCCGCGCCTCCTTCTAGTGAGTCGCCCCCCCACCCCCTCCCACTCCTGCCTCGCCGGCAAGCCGGGCACCGCCATGCCCGCCCTTCCCTTTGACCGATCTCCTCCTTCCTCCCTGTCGACGCCGTGGGAGCACCCATCCGGCCGCCCAGACCCCAGCCGGTGACGCCGCCACCGCCACGCAGCCGTAGCCACGCCCCTGACGACGGCGCCGCCGCAGCCACGCCCCCGCCGGTGATGCCACCGCAGCCCCGAGCCCAACCGATGACGCGCCACACCACCTGCCGGAACACCTCGGGGTCACTGGATCCGCGCGAGGATCTTCACCACCCTCCACTCTCCGGCGACCACCAGCCCGCGTGCGGATGGGGTGATATCCTGCAGATCGAGGAGGCATCAAACTTCAGATGGAGGAGGCCACAACCTGCAGCTGGCCACGCGCCATGGTCGCGCATCGCCGACATCATCCATCACGCTCGGTACCTCCTGAGCGTTGGAGTGAAGGTCGACTCCTATACACTCTGCTGTTCAATTTCTACTGGTCCTGTAGCTCCTAAATCCGTCGCGCACTTATATCCAATGGTTCTTGCGTGTGTGTTTTGTCCTGCAGAGCGAGCACCCTCACCCTGATCCAATCTACGGCAGCGCCCCAGAGTAAGCAGCCCTGAGCTGTTCAAGTATGAAGCCCCGGGCCATTCAACGACGGAGCTGCCGACCGTTCGTGAAGACAACATCCCGGATCCTGCTGCCCACCATCAAGTTCAACTTCTGTTGAATCATGTAAAGGGAGACTTATTGTGAGAGCGATCCCCTCTTTAACTTTTTTTGTTCAAAAATTTGTTAGCTACTTGAGCTTCAGCTAGCATGTGTATGTGGCTACCAAGGTGGCATGCATTCAGCCTGTGTATGTGACCACATGTCGCGAGTTGCTATCTAACTGAAACGACTTATGTACACTAGGATCTCCATGTACTGAACATGTTAAAAAAGATATCTCATGTATATTCACCCCCTGTTTGTTTCTTGTGGTATTTCAAGCCGCCACTACCATTGGAATTTTTTGTCTGATGGTCCACGTCTTATAAGTAAACACTCTAAAACAACAGAATTTTATGCAATACCAGCAAACAGTAAGTGCGAACTTCTCCGTTTACATGCACCTAAAGAAGTATGTATTTTTAATGTAATCTGGAAGTTCAAAGATTATATTCCAGAGAGTTCAATCATTGGATTTTGGGAAGAATTCATCTTACTGATAAATAATGAATAGAGAAAAAAAAATACAAAATAGGTTTTTGGTCAGTACTAAATAGGTTAGGAATTGTTTGGCGTTGGTGGGGTGTTAGAGCATTACTACTACTTGGTTCACTTCCATTTCAAGGGTCTTGCTTGAAGATATCTTTGAAGTCATAAACAAAGTTGTCTTGATTTCAAATAGCGGTCAATGGGCTGAGGTATGAAGCTGAACTAGTTGTTATGCCTCTGAACATCTACCTCTTTCCTGCAGGTCTTGGTCCTAGTGCTTGTCGCCATTCACGACGAAAGATAGTCGGTCTTTGAACGGGTGAGTGATCTTGCTGTTGCTGGGATGCTATTTAACATGGGGATTTGATCTCCCTTGAGGTGCAGTGTAGCGAGATATATGCTGCTGCCACTTTTGGATTTACTGTTGAGATGGTCGCTCAAGCTCAATATTGATTAGTCCTTCCCCTAGATCTTTCCCTACATGCTCTGTAGGTCATCAGTAAGAACAAAAAGTATGCCTCTAAGCTGCTTGTGTTTATTCCACAAAATAAATTAGTATGGCTGCACACGGTCGACTATTCTTGACTAGTTTCTGTAGTAATTTGTATGGCTGACAATTTTTAGCAGTAATTAACATGCCTGCAGTCCATTGTGTCTGATTTTCAGCAGGCCAACTTGATTAATGCTACTGCAACTCATCTTCAAAAGTGTACATGGACGCAGTGTGAAATTTGTTCCTGCTGTTGTTGTTTAGATAGATCACATTAGAACATTTTGTACGAACCATTTACTCAAGTGAGAGAGATAGGCTTCTTCGTAGTTCATCTATTTCCTGGCAAAAGCAGAAAGTGTAACGACATTTGTTCCCTGTGTGAATAAATTTGTGTTCCTATGTGAAGTAATGTTTTGTTCCTGGACTAAGAACATTCTGTCGCAGTGTGGATAATTTTTATTCATATGCGAAGTACCTTTCCTAAAAAACCATATTGATTGAGAACTAAAAAGGGCATGCTTTTTTAATAATCTATAAGTTCAACGAGTTCCACCCAGAAAGTTAAAAAGACATTGTTTTTTAGGGAGAACGAATCCTGCCTAGAAGATGCATATGGAATAAAAAAATCATTCATCAGGCAGCAGTACAGAGATAAAGTTTATTTTGTTGTGGTCACTCACTCCCATTTCTAGAAAAAGCCTAGAGGTTCAAATATAAAATATGAAAAAGTTCAATTTTTTGTTGTGGTCGCTAACAATGGTTTAAATTTATATTTGTGACGGTCAAATTGTTGTGTTCGAGAAGAACAAGTGTATTATGTGTATGTCAACAAGTTCAACCTATTTAAACATGCAAGGAAAAACATGGGAGATTTGCGATTTTTTAGAACTTGAAGTGACAAATAAATTTAAAAGAGCACAAAAAAATTGAAGTCTAGAAAATTCACTTCAAAACAAAATTACAACATGTGAGTATCAGTGTGTGGGTGTGTGTTATATTATGTGTGTGTGTAACTTTGCACAAAAATAAACTCTAGAAGTTCACACAACCCCAAAAAGCCTATAAGTTAAAAGACAAAATAGTAGACATTTTTTCATCTCTGAAACTATACCAAGAAGTTCAAATTTAAGATACATAGCTGGTTGAAGTTTATAAAAATAGGAAATTTTTGTATCTAAAGAAAAGCAAGAAGTTCAAATTAACATAAAACATGACTTTGATGTTTCTTTTAATAAAAAGAACATTGTTTTACGGTTTCAAAAAAATGGAAAAAGAAAGTATTTCAAATAAACCCAGAAGTCCAAATTGTAAAAATAGATAGGTTCAATATTTATAAAAAAGCACATGTTTTCTTTCGTTACTAAAGAATAAAATTAAATAATTTCAAATTAAAATAAAAGCAGTAGTTTGATGTTTAAGGAAAACTCAAATTCTTTCCATTTCTAGGAAATATGAAAGTATGAGGTTCAACTTAAAAAAAGTTTGATGCTTATTCGAAAACATATTTCCTTTCTAAGAATATGACTAAGAAGTTGAAATTAAAATAATAGAGAAGTTCGAAGTATATAAAAAACTCAGATTTGTTGCAAGAAGTTCACGTACACCTTCGTGCACGGTTCAAAATTTATATCGCGGGACGTCCGACCTCCAGTTACATGTTTTAAAATAACAAAAAATGACATCCGACATTCAATTGCGTGTAATTCGACGTACACACGAAAATGTGACATAAGTTCATCGTGAAAACAACGAGAAGTTCAAGTACTGCAATGAATGCATTTCAGGTGAGAATAAAAAATATAGAAAAATAAAAGCTTAAAAGGTTTGTTGAAAGAAGTTCAAGTGCTCTGTCCGGGTAAGTTAAAAAATTCTTGCGAGAGAGGTTCACCTTGTATTTCCAAGTTCGATTTTTTCCCATATAAAAATCGAATAAAATTCTTTACTCAAAATATAAAAAGGTGAAGTTCAAATTTAAATAATAGAGAAGTTCGGAGTTTATTAAAACCTCGGATTTACCTGTTCAAAAAATAAAAAACACAATGACATTATTTGCACTTTTAAAAACAACTCATAAACAAAAAAATGGTTGCTAGAAGTTCAAGTGCTTGGCGAGGAAAAGTTCAAAAAATTCTTGCGAGAGAGGTTCACCGTGTATTTAGATGTCTAAAATACATAAAAAATATGTTGTTTTTTGTGTTTTAAAATAATTCTCTCAAACTAGAGAGAAGTTCAAAGTGATAACAACCAGAAGTTCATGTACTACATGATGTGTATTTCATATAAGAAAAATACAATAAAGTGAAACAACGTGAAGTTCAAATAGACATGCCCGAGAAGTTCAACTACTTCACGCAGTGCAAAAAACAACATGTCAAAAAACAGAGTGAGGGTCAAACAAGCATGCCCGAGAAGTTCAACTACTTCACGCAGTGCGTTTCCATTCTCAATGAAGGCATAAATCATGATCTCGTCATTTCTCTAATTTACTTCAAAACAACAAGAATATCATTTGTTAAATTCAAGTCCTCGGTCAGAGAAAGTTAAAAAATATATTGTGAGAGAGGTTTGTACAAAGAGAATATCATTTGTGTAACACTGACGTCACAGAAGTTCAACGTGAAAACAACACGAAGTTCGACTACTATAGTGAATGAATTTGAGATGAAAAACTTTTAAAATTGTCGCGAGTATGAAAAAACGATCAACACGGGAAAGTTGCGTGTTTACAGCAGCTTTCCATCGGTATATCACTTACTCAATTCCGGTGAGTGGATGGAGAGCTGCGTGCAAAAAAGGCACGTGAAAAACAGAGTGAAGTTCAAGTGGACATGCCGAGAAGTTCAGGTTCTTCACGCGGTGCATTTTCGAAGAATCTATTTCGCGATAAAGGCAGAACGAACGATATTGCCATTTTCGTAATTACTTGAAAACGACAAGGAATCACAGAAAACCATCAAGAAGAAAAACTTTCGAATTTTCCGTAGCTTTTCAGCGGTATATTATTTGCCCCATTCCGATAAAGTTTGTAGAAATTACGGCAAAAATACGTTTTTAGCCATTTTCAAAACTGACATAAAACTGTAATGAATTAGGAGAAACAATACATACAAAAAAGTTTGCATTTCTTCAAGCTTTCCAACGCCATATCATTTGCTGCATTTGGACGCACGGTTAAAAAATTAGCTCGAAAATACGAACTCGGTGGAACTTGTACCGTTTTCTAAATTACTTTCAAACCGTTCAAAATTAGAAAACAAAATTAACATGAAAAAGTAGCGAATTTTCATAAGCTTTCCAACGCCATATTATTTGCCTCAATTGGATTAGCCGTTTAGAAATGGCATCCAAAATACAAACTCGGCTGTTCGGTTTGCGAAATTCTACGATTTTCCAAATTATTCTTTATACGTAGGGAATTACAGAAAACTTTCAACATGTGGAAGGAGCAGTTTTGTAGCAGCTTTCCAACGCCATATTATTTGTCTCATTCCAATAAATGGTTTAAAAATGCGATCGAAAATACGATTCACGTTTTTTGTATGAAGAAAAAACGATTTTCAAAACTGCCCTTAAACCGCTTACATTTTGCCAAAAATTTAACTTGGGTCATGATACTGATGTCCATAGTTTCCAACGGTATATCACAAGCCCCATTTGGACACCTTTTAGCTGAAGTTCAACCTAGTTCTCGGGGAAGGTCAGGCGCGTTACTCGGGAAGTTCATGTTGTGATCAGAATATTATTCTGATCC
>NC_041382.1:328413015-328444582 GCF_002162155.2 Triticum dicoccoides | reverse complement strand
CCCATCGCACAACACACACGTCTTGTTAAGTTGACCCGTTTCTGTTCTCTTGTGTCAACGCAAACAGTTCATCCGAGTGAACCGCATGACGTATATCGCACACACCTTGATGTGGCTAACCGTTTCTTTTGTGTTGCCTAATCACAAACAGTTCATCCGAGTGAACCGTATGTTGTATATCGCACACACATTCATCTGGCTCCCGTTTCTTTTGTTTTGCCTAATCACAAACAATTCATCTGAGTGAACCGTATGTTGTGTATCGCACACGCCTTCATTTGGCTGCCCGTTTCTTTTTTCCCCCACCTCACAAATAGTTAATTGAATTGAACCGTATGCCCTTCATCGCACAGGCAACTAAAATCTAAACCGTGTTTGATGCATCCTCCATCGCAAACATTTTGCACCTTTTTTGATGGTTTTCATACACCACCATTTTTGATTATTGGATCGCACATAGTTCCTCGAAGGGTCTCTGATCGTAGTGTCACGTTAGCAGCATCCTGCAGTAGTGAACCTTGGGATACCTGGTTTTTAAATTCTAGTTAATCCAAAACTCGTCTAAAATTCATGAAACTTGGCATGCTATCATGGAGTGGCATCAACATGTCGTGGTAAATTTTTTGTCCCATTTGGGGCAGGTTTGGGTATATGCTTCGCACAAACCAGAGCTTCTCACAACAAGCATGATGGTTTCGGCAGGGAATGCCCCACCTTTGGGGATGAAACGATATCCACTGCCTCCTATTGCTTTCAAAAATCTTCTCGTGTCAACATAGAACAGCAGGAGTATTGTGTTATTTTTTGTGATTTTTTGGGGTTCCTTTGGACATTTTTATGCATTAAATGAGTTTTCAATGCATTTATGTGCATAATTCAAATTTGAACTACATGCACATGCTCCAGTGCATATAAATTGGTTGAAAAATCAAATATGTGTCCTTGGGTGCATGCTTAGGTCCCATGCAAGAAATGGGAATGAATTTCAAACACCAGGGCACCGTTGATTGTCGGCAAAACATTGAGATGCCTGGTTTTCAAATTCTAGTAAATCCAAAACTCGTCTAAAATTCATGAAACTTGGCAAGCTATCATGGAGCGGCGTCAACATGCCGTGGTAATATTTTGTCCCATTTGGGGCAGGTTTGGGTATATGCTTCTCACAAACCAGAGCTTCTCACAACAAGCAGGATGGTTTCGGTAGGGAACGCCCCACCTTTGGGGACGAAAGATATCCATTGCTTCTTATTGCTTTCAAAAAAATTCTCGTGTCAACAAAGAACAACAGGAGTGTTGTGTTACTTTCGTGATTTTTCGGGGTTCGTTTGGACATTTTTATGCATTAAGTGAGCTTTCAATGCATTTATGTGCATAATTCAAATTCGTACTACATGCACATGCTCCAGAGCATATAAATTGGTTGAAAAATCAAATCTTTGTCCTTGGGTGCATGCATAGGTCCCATGCAAGAAATGGGAATGAATGTCAAACACCCTGCCACCGTCACTCATCCGCAAACATTGAGATACCTTGTTTTTTAATTCTAGTAAATCCAAAACTCGTCTGAAATTCATGAAACTTGGCACCCTATCATGGAGCGGCATCAACATGCCGTGGTAATTTTCTTGTCCCATTTGGGGTAGGTTTGGGTATATGCTTCTCACAGAGCAGAGCTTCTCATAAGAAGCATGATGGTTTTGTTAGGGAACATCCCACCTTTGGGGACGAAACGATATCCATTGCCTCTTATTGCTTTCAATTTTTTTTCTCCTGTCAACATAGAACAACAGGAGTGTTGTGTCATTTTTCTTATTTTTCGGGGTTCGTTTGGACATTTTTATGCATTAACTGAGTTTTCAATGCATTTATGTGCATAATTCAAATTTGAACTACATGCACATGCTCCAGTGCATATAAATTGGTTGAAACATCAAATTTGTGTCCTTGGGTGCATGCAAGAAATGGGAATGAATTTCAAACACTAGGGCACCGTTGATTGCCGGCAAAACATTGAGATACTTTGTTTTTAAATTCTAGTAAATCTAAAACTCGTCTGAAATTGATGAAACTTGGCATGCTATAATGGAAGCGAACCCGACATGATGTGGTATTTTTCGTGTCCACTTTGAGAGAAGGCGCACTCGAATAATGATAGCCAACAAAGGCATTTTGAAAAAATAGCTGCCACTTTAATATCTCAAATGTTTGTATAATTCAAACCGTGTGCATTCTGTTAACCATTCACGTGACGCCACATGTCTTGGTTTTAATGGCTATAGGAGGTGCCGTGTGGACGGCTACTTGACTGAACAGGAGGCGTGCGAGTGCAGTCCGGTGCGCAGGCTCACCAGGAAGCGTACAAGCTGTTCAATGCAGGATTTGTGCATCTCTTCAACGCAAACGGTTCAGATTACGGTATGCAAATTAAAGCCGGACTTTGACGCTAAGCTAAGAGACACTGTGATTTGTCAAAATATGCAGCTAAAAATCAATAGCACTATCTATCTTTTGCTACTAAAATTCAGTAATTAAGCATAGATTTCATTCATACTAGAGATTAAGTAGTCGTTCTCACCGGGAAGCGAGACAACCTTGGACCGCCGCTCACCTCGCTCCCACCGGTCTATATTAATGGCGCCGCCGAGCGGCCGCACCCCCCATCCTCGCCACACACACAATTCCTCTCTCTCCGCCCGCATCCTCGACGCTGCTCTGAGTCCTCAAAGCCGTTAGTGTACAAGGATGTCGCCGAAGCGCCCCATTGGAGGGAGTGACGACGCCGGGGTTGCTGAAGCACCGGAGCACGACGTGAATATGGAGACAGAGGTTTCCGTCGCCACCGACGAGGTAGAGAACGAGGCTGCCAACAAGCGGAGGCGTGTCGAGAAAGAACTGCAAGCGACTCCAGCAGGCCTATACTTCATCAACAACCTCCCCGATGATATTTTGATGGTCATCATATCCCTCCTCACAATCAAATATCGGGCGAGGATAGCCGCCCTTTCTCGGCAGTGGCATACCCTATGGCTCCGCACCCCTGTCGACCTCCTCAACGCCCACAAGCTCTGCCATGGCTATCGCCAAAGCTTGGATGCGTTCTCCCAGATCCTCGGCAGTCACGATGGCCCAATCAAAGGCCTTATTGTCGGTGTCAAAACCGGCGGATCTCGGGTAGGGGGTCCCGAAATATGCATCTAAGGTCGATGGTAACAGGAGACAGGGGACACGATGTTTACCCAGGTTCGGGCCCTCTCTATGGAGGTAATACCCTACGTTCTGCTTGATTGATATTGATGAATACGAGTGAGGGAGTCTTGGATTAGGGGGTGTTCGGATAGCCGAACTATACCTTCAGCCGGACTCTTGGACTATGAAGATACAAGATTGAAGACTCCGTCCCATGTCCGGAAGGGACTTTCCTTGGCGTGGAAGGCAAGCTTGGCGATACGGATGTTCAGATCTCCTACCATTGTAACCGACTTTATGTAACCCTAACCCTCTCCGGTGTCTATATAAACCGGAGGGTTTTAGTCCGTAGGACAACATACACATCAACAATCATACCATAGGCTAGCTTCTAGGGTTTAGCCTCTCTGATCTCGTGGTAGATCCACTCTTGTACTACCCATATCATCAATATTAATCAAGCAGGACGTAGGGTTTTACCTCCATCGAGAGGGCCCGAACCTGGGTAAAACTTCGTGTCCCTTGCCTCCTGTTACCATCCGGCCTAGACGCACAGTTCGAGACCCCCTACCCGAGATCCGCCGGTTTTGACACCAACATTGGTGCTTTCATTGAGAGTTCCTCTATGCCGTCGTCGTCAGGCCCGATGGCTCCTACAATCATCAATGGCGATGCAGTCCAGGGTGAGACCTTCCTCCCCGGAGAGATCTTCGTCTTTGGCAGCTTCGCACTGCGGGCCAATTCACTTGGCCATCTAGAGCAGATCGAAAGCTACGCCCCTGGCCGTCAGGTCAGATTCGGAAGTTTAAACTACACGGCTGACATCAGCGGGGACTTGATCTTCGACGGATTCGAACCACTGCCGAGCGCGCCGCACTGTCACGACGAGCATGATCTAGCTCTGCCGCCGAACAGTGCCCTGGAGGCCGCACCCGCATCGGCTCCGATCCTTAGTTCGGAGCCAACTGCGCCGATCAAGGATGGGCGGTTGGACGCCCCCTCGGGGGCTGTGATCCCAACGGCGGTTGAGCCGAGCACCAGCCCCATACTCTGCAAGACTCGTGACTCCATGGAGCCGGATTCTTCTCCGGACTCGAACCCTCTGCGCCCCTGCCGATCGAATCCGATTGGGCGCCGATCATGGAGTTCACGGCCGCGGACATCTTTCAGCACTCGCCTTTCGGCGACATCCTGAGGTCACTGAAGTCTCTCTCTTTATCAGGAGAGCCCTGGCCGGACTACGGTCAGCAAGGTTGGGGTACGGACGATAAAGAAATTCAAAACCCACCCACCACCCACTTTGTAGCCACTGTCGACGACTTAACCGACATGCTCGACTTCGACTCCGAAGACATCGACGGTATGGACACCGATGAAGGAGATGATGAAGAACCAGCGCCTACTAGGCCCTGGAAAGCCGCCTCGTCATATGACATATACATGGTGGACACCCCAAAAGAGGGAGATGGCGATGGAATAGCGGAGGATGACCCCTCCAAGAAACAGCAAAAGCGTCGGCGTCAGCGACGCCTCTCAAAATCCCGCCAACACGAAAACGGTGATTCCAGCATGGGAGATAATAATACTCCGGAGAGTGCCGAAGAAAACCCCCTCCAGCAAGGTTTAGCACAGGAGGATGGAGAAACCAGCCCTCATGAGAGAGTGGCAGACAAAGAGGTCGAGGACGATAATTATATGCCTCCCTCCGAAGACGAGGCAAGCCTCGACGACGATGAATTCGTCGTGCCAGAGGATCCCGTTGAGCAAAAGCGTTTCCAACGCAGGCTTATGGCCACGACAAGAAGCCTCAAGAAAAAACAGCAACAGCTCAGAGCTGATCAAGATTTTCTGGTTGACAGATGGACTGAAGTCCTTGCGGCCGAAGAGCATAAACTCGAACGCCCCTCCAAGAGTTACCCAAAGTGCAGGTTGCTACCCCGATTAGAGGAGGAAGCACATGATGCGGCCGAACGGCCACCTCGTGGCCGCGACAGAGAGGCCTCCCGGCCCTCCACTCAAGCCACACCCCGTACCGAGGCACGGGAATATGCACCGGACTTACGAGACATGTTGGAGGACAAGGCAAGGAAAACACGATCGATCTACGGATCGCGTGGGCACCCCACGGCTCGAGACGGTAACCGTCACGCCGGCCACAAATTCGGCAGGGCCGAACACAGTAGACAAAGCTCATTGGAGCTACGTCATGATATCGCCCAGTACAGAGGCGCCGCACACCCACTGTGCTTTACAGACAAAATAATGGATCATCAAATCCCCGAGGGTTTTAAACCCGTAAACATCGAATCATATGATGGCACAGCAGACCCTGCGGTATGGATCGAGGATTATCTCCTTCATATCCACATGGCCCGCGGTGACGATTTTCACGCCATCAAATACCTCCCACTCAAGCTTAAAGGACCAGCTCGGCATTGGCTTAACAGCTTGCCAACAGGATCAATCAGTTGTTGGGAGGACCTGGAAGCCGCATTCCTCGACAATTTCCAGGGCACTTATGTGCGACCCCCAGACGCCGATGATCTAACTCACGTAATTCAGCAGCCAGAGGAATCGGCTAGGCAATTCTGGACACGGTTCCTAACAAAGAAAAATCAAATAGTCCACTGTCCGGACGCTGAGGCCCTAGCCGCCTTCAAGCACAATATCCGTGACGAGTGGCTGGCCTGGCACCTCAGACAGGAAAAGCCGAAATCTATGGCAGCACTCACGACACTCATGACCCGCTTTTGCGCAGGAGAAGACAGCTGGCTTGCTCATAGCAACAATATGACCAAGAACCCTGGTAGTTCGGACACCAGGGACATTAGTGGCATGTCACGTCGCAACAAGCAGAAGCGCCGCATTAACGGCGACAATGCTAAGGATACGGCAGTTAATGCCGGATTCAGAGGCTCTAAATCCGGTCAGCGGAAAAAGGCATTCAAAAGGAATCCTAGGGGCCCATCCAGCTTGTACCGAATACTCGACCGCTTGTGCCAAATACATGGCACCCCCGGAAAGCCGGCCAATCACACCAACAGGGACTGTTGGGTGTTCAAGCAGGCAGGCAAGTTAAGCGCCGACAATGAAGACAAGGGGTTGCATAGCAATGACGACGAGGAGCCCCAGCCGCCGAACAACAATGGACAGAAGGGTTTTCCCCCACAAGTGCGGACGGTGAACATGATATACGCCACCCACGTCCCCAAAAGGGAGAGGAAGCGCGCGTTAAGGGACGTATACGCGGTAGAGCTAGTCGCCCCAAAGTTCAACCCATGGTCCTCCTGCCCGATCACCTTTGATCGAAGAGACCATCCCACTAGCATCCGTCATGGTGGATTTTCCGCATTGGTTCTAGACCCAATTATTGACGGATTTCATCTCACTAGAGTCCTCATGGACGGCGGCAGCAGCCTGAACCTGCTTTACCAGGATACAGTGCGAAAAATGGGCATCGATCCCTCGAGGATTAAGCCCACCAAAACGACCTTTAAAGGCGTAATACCAGGTGTAGAGGCCAACTGTACAGGCTCAGTCACACTTGAAGTGGTCTTCGGATCCCCGGATAATTTCCGAAGCGAGGAATTGATCTTCGACATAGTCCCATTCCGTAGTGGCTATCATGCATTGCTCGGACGAACCGCATACGCCAAATACAATGTGGTACCGCACTACGCATACCTTAAGCTCAAGATGCCAGGCCCTCGTGGAGTAATTACGGTCAATGGAAACACCGAACGCTCCCTTCGAACGGAGGAGCACACGGCGGCCCTTGCAGCGGAAGTACAAAGCAGCCTCTCCAGGCAGTTCTCCAGTCCGGCCATTAAACGTCCGGACACCGTCAAGCGCACCCAGAGTAACCTACAACAAGACCGCCTGGCACGTTCCGAGCAGGCGTAGCAATGCGGCCCCAACCCCAACCCTCGCAAAAAGGCGACGCCAGTACTTCGCGCACATAACTACGCTCTAGAAATACCATGGGCATAGGGGGAGGGGCACCATCACGGCACGCCTAAAACATGGCTTAAACCACACCAGGGGCTGCCGACTTTTTTACTTTTCTCTTACTTCTAGGACTCTACTCTTCGGAAGGCTTCTTCGGCAGTTCAGTTGCTGCACAAACGATGCAAGAACCAGGGAAGCAGACAAGCCATGCCGCATTACGGAAATCCCAGGTGGTCTCTATCACGAGCAGTATACCTGTTTCACATACTATTCCGCAGCTTGCCCCTGGAGCAGACATGTTAAATAGTCCAACTTTTCATTTATCGCATTACTTGTATCATTCTGCTTTGATCGCAGCTAATTTTAATAAACAATGCATAGCTTTTGTCTATTTTTGCATTATCTTTTTATAAATAAATGTTCCTTAACGACATGTTGCACCCGTACAACTTGGTACGGCCAAAATACGCCAGGGGCTTTTAACACCCCTCAATATGGTGTGAGAAGTCCGAACACTTCCACAAGTGCGGCACCCCGAACTTATAGTGTTATATGCATCGGCTCCGAATCATGTCTTGGGTCAATAGTTGGGTTTGCCCGGCTCCTATGTTTTGGTGCCTTACGTTCCGCTATATCGGCTAAGGTAGCACTAGGAGAACCACTGCGATTGTGCCCCAGTTGAGCTGGGCCGAGCACCTCAGTGGAGAAAGCTAAAACTGACTGTCATGATGAAGCGAGAGTTGGTCGCTGTTCGAGAGGTTTTTTTTGAGTCCCTAAAGACTTATGCCGCTTAGGGCGAGGAGTCGGCTCTGTCCGGCCAAGGCGTGGATAGCGCCCCGAACTCGGTCTTCCGAATACTAGGGGCTTCGCCGAAATTTAAAATTATAGAATTCTATAGCTAAGTGGGAATGTTCACGCATTATAGTCCGATTGCCTCGTTCGTTGGTCTGAGCGCCACCCTCGAAGGACCCAAATATGGGAAAAAGAGCGCCCAGGTTTATCCCCGAACACCCCAGCACTAGCGGCAAGGGGGCAGAAGCCGACGACTCTCCATCTCTCAGTATTGATAAACAGCCGCACAAAAGGTAATATTTTAAATTCAAGCAGCATTGCTCAGCGCATATGAACAAGTTTTCAGCACACAGGACAAAAACGAGCGAGTTTTACTCAAAAATTACATCCCTAGTACATTCATCCGCCACAAGGCGGGCACCCTTCAGAACATCCTTATAGTAATTTTCGGGCTTGCGATGCTCTTTCCCCGCTGGTCACCCGTCCTTCACAAGCTTCTCCGCATCCAGCCTGCCCCAGTGCACCTTAGCACGGGCAAAGGCCCTACGGGCACCTTCAATACAGACGGAGCGCTTGATGATTTCGAGCCTTGGACAGGCCTCCACCAGCCGCCGCACCAGCCCAAAATAGCTCCCAGGCAGAGCCTCTCCAGGCCACAGCTGAACTAGGAGGCCCTTTATGGCCTGTTCGGCCGCCTTGTGGAGCTCGACCAGTTGCTTCAGCTGGTCGCTCAGGGGCACGGGGTGTCCGGCCTCAGTATACTGAGACCAGAACACCTTCTCCATTAAGCTGCCCTCCTCGGCTCGATAGAATACGGCGGCATCGGATACACTCCGAGGAAGATCTGCAAATGCCCCTGGAGAGCTCCGGATTCGGGTAAGTATCAAGTAACTCACGTTTATGTGTTTACTTTGCATAAAGAATCCCTTACCCGGCACTATCTTCTTCACCTCATCCAACTCCTGGAGGGTCTTCTGGGATTCGGTCTTGGCAGACTTGGCATTTTCAATAGCCACCGCGAGCTCGGACGCTCGTGTCTTCGAGTCAAGCTCCAAACTCTCATGTTTCTTCATGAGAACCTGGAGATCTTGCCTCACCTTGCCAACCTCGACCTCATACCTCTCCCGCTCGGTGTGCTTCGTGGCCACACTCTTCTCGGCCTCGAGCAGCGCCTGCTTAAGGGTCGCCACCTCAGATGTGGCCCCTACAATAGCCATGTTAATCCTGTCATTTCTTGCAATTGCACCTTTTTATATAGACATATTCAACCAAGGTATTTCTTACCTTCCTTCTCCTCGAGCTGCTTCTCCGCACGCCCGAGCTCTTGCTCGGACTTCTCGAGGCTCTGCTTCAGCGTGTCCACTTCCGTAGTCAGTACGGCGGACGCCAGCAGAGAAGCCTGGATATGCATATTGACTCCTTTTGTTAGACTCCTGCGAATTCTTTGATCCTCTATTCGGCTTTTCTTCCCGAACGCCCAATAGAGCATCAGGGGCTACTGTCTATATGGTAATATTATTTACACATTATTTACTTACCTCAAAGCCTGTCAAAAGGCTAGTACAAGCTTCAGCCAGTCCGCTCTTAGCGGACTGAACCTTTTGGACCACCGCACTCATAATAGCACGGTGCTCCTCGTTGATGGAGGCGCCTTGGAGCACCTCCAACATATTGTCCGGCGCTGCCGGTTGGACAGGGGCCGCCGGCACGGTGGACTTGCTCCTCTTGGAAGGAGGTCCCCCGCCGGACTGCAGAACCTTTGAAGGTTCCGAAGCGGTGTCCGGCCTAGAGCCAGACTCGGAGCCCTGGGGGGTTTCTTCCCCTTTACTCCTGGAGTCCGGGAGGTCGCCTTGTGGCGCCTCCGGGACCACCCCCTCCCTGCTTGGAACCTGCTGGGACAACACCTCGGTGTCGTCCGTAGGGCGGGGGAGGAAGTCGTCGGAAGTGAGTTCACATCCGACGAGTCCAGTGAGCCGCTCGACGACGCGTCGAGCCGGTCTTTGGGTGGGCTGCATAAGCATATTCGACATAAGGGAAAGCTGTGCAATAAACGAGTACTATGAATTACTCTGGTATCCGGATACTTACGATTTTGCCAGGGGCTTGGCCCTGGGCTGCCACTCCTCTCCGCCGTCGTCGGCGTCGGCGGAGTAGTCCGGGGGAAGGGTTTTCCCCTTCTTGGACCCTCCGGCCTCCTTAGAGAGGGCGGCCTTCCTTTTCTTCTCTCCTCCCGCTGGAGGGGGAGAGGTTTCTTCTTCTTCCTCCTCGTCTTCACGAGAGGAAGGCGCTTCGGGACCGTCGGATGATGAATCCGACACCTCCTGGCGCCGGGCACTCTTTCGAGTCCCCGTGGCCCTTTTCGTGGCCTTCTTCTCCGGCAACACATAGGGCGCCAGAACCAGCAGCTTCGCCAAGCGAGCGTCCGCTTGGCCTTCGGGCAAACGAGCCGGACAATTGATCTGTGCGGACATCACCTCCCAATCCTGTCAAAGATAAGGGAGCTTAGATCCCGCATAGAGTCAAACTATGAAAAATTGATACCCTATAAAAGGACAAAAATAGCTTACCGCATGAGCGTGACGCTGAGTACTAAATCCGTGATCCTCGGTAGCGGATGCGGGAGCCTCGACGCCCTTGAAAAGCATCCTCCAGGCATCTTCGTACGTCATGTCGAAGAGCCTGTTTAGAGTTTGATGCTGCGCCGGGTCGAACACCCACAGGTTGAAGGCCCGTCGTTGACACGGGAGGATCGGGCGGATGAGCATAACCTGGACTACGTTGACAAGCTTGAGCTTCTTATCCACCAGGGTTTGGATGCATGTTTGGAGTCCGGTCATCTCTCCTTTTCACCCCAAGACAGGCATGTCTCCTTCCAGGAGGTGAGCCGCGTAGGGGGGGCAGATCGAAACTCAAGGGTGTGACCCATTCGGCGTCACGCGGCTCGGTGACGTAAAACCACAATGATTGCCACCCCTTCAGGGTCTCCACAAAGTAGCCCTCGAGCCACAGGACGTTGGCCATCTTGCCAACCATGGCACCGCCGCACTCCGCCTAGCTTCCGTGCACCACCTTCGGCTTGACGTTGAAAGTTTTAAGCCATAGGCCGAAATGGGGGCGGATGCCAAGGAAAGCCTCGCACACGACGATAAACGCCGAGATGTTGAGGACGAAGTTCGGGGCCAGATCGTGGAAATCCAGGCCGTAGTAGAACATGAGCCCCCGGACAAATGGATGCAGAGGGAAGCCCAGTCCGCGGAGGAAATGGGGGAGGAATACCACCCTCTCATGGGGCCTAGGAGTGGGGATGAGATGCCCCTTTTCAGGAAGCCGGTGCGCGATGTCACTAGCCAGATATCCGGCCTTCCTCAGCTTTTTGATGTGTCCCTCCATGATGGAGGAGACCATCCACTTGCCTCCCGCTCCGGACATGACTGGAGAAGGTTGAGGTGGCAGTGCGGACTTGGGCGCTGGAGCTCGAGTGCGCAAGAATGGATAGGCAAAGGAGGAAGAAGGCATGGGTGAAAAGGTGGATCCTTATCCCCTTATATGGGTGGACGCGACCACATGTCCCCACCAGCCTGGTAAAACTTGCTTATCTCCAAGCACCGTAATCAAAGGCGCGGTTGGGTTACCCATGCCCGTATTGATGAGAATCCCGGAATAAGGGACACGATCTCTGCTTTGACAAGATGTGCCAAGGAAACCGCCTCGCATGACGCGCTGAGGTGGGATAATTAAACGAATCGGATAAAGGCTTGGCCGTGGTGTGTCGCACCACGGAATACGTCAGCAGATTAGATTTGTGTAAATATTATTATTCTCTCTATGGCAATATGTGGAAACTTATTTTGCAGAGCCGGACACTATCTTTGTGTTTAAAATCTTCTATGAAGTACTTGGAGGAGGAACCCGCCTTGCAATGCCAATGACAATTTGCGCGCCGGACCCGTCGTCATTGAAGCCTGGTTCAGGGGCTACTGAGGGAGTCCTAGATTAGGGGGTGTTCGGATAGCCGAACTATACCTTCAGCCGGACTCTTGGACTATGAAGATACAAGATTGAAGACTTCGTCCCGTGTCCGGAAGGGACTTTCCTTGGCGTGGAAGGCAAGCTTGGCGATACGGATGTTCAGATCTCCTACCATTGTAACCGACTTTATGTAACCCTAACCCTCTCTGGTGTCTATATAAACCGGAGGGTTTTAGTCCGTAGGACAACATACACATCAACAATCATACCATAGGCTAGCTTCTAGGGTTTAGCCTCTCTGATCTCGTGGTAGATCCACTCTTGTACTACCCATATCATCAATATTAATCAAGCAGGACATAGGGTTTTACCTCCATCGAGAGGGCCCGAACCTGGGTAAAACTTTGTGTCCCTTACCTCCTGTTACCATCCGGCCTAGACGCACAGTTCGGGACCCCCTACCCGAGATCCGCCGGTTTTGACACCGACAACGAGTATTAGAAGAGTTGATCTACCTCGAATCGTAATGGCTAAACCCTAGAGGTCTAGCTTGTATGGCTATGGTAATGAATATCTCCTCTGGACTAAGTCCTCCGGTTTATATAGACACCGGGACGATCTAGGGTTACATAAGGTCGGTTACAAAGAAAGGAATCTATATATTTGGTTGCCAAGCTTGCCTTCCACGCCAAGGAGAGTCCCATCCGGACATGGGGCAGTCTTCAGCATACTTATTTCGAACCGGCTAACAGGCTGGACGCCCGAGGACCCCTTAGTCCAGGACTCCCTCAGTAGCCCCTGAACCTGGCTTCAATGACAAGGTATCCGGCGTGTAGATCTGTCTTCGGCATTGCAAGGCAGGTTCCTCCTTCCGAACTCCAAGATAGTCTTCGGACGAAACAAACTTGTCCGGATCTAAAATACATAGCCGTAGAGAGTATAGTATTTCACGAATCCAATCTGCTGACAACTTTAGTAATGTGATGTCATGCTTTCTCGGTCATTATTTCAAACCGTTTCCCGTCCCGCCGTTCCACGTTTCGGGACGTGGCTTTTATTTGCACGTCTTGTCGAAGCAGAGATCGTGTCCCCTTATTGCGGGATTTTCATCAATACGAGCATGGGTAACCCAACCGTCCCGCGGGAAAGATTCCTTAGGAATAGGCTGGTTTTTAGGCTTAGGAGGAGGCGTTCAATACCTGTTGCCTTTATAAAGGAACCAAGGGCCGTATTTTTTATGCCAAACTTCTCCTCAGCCTTCCCAACCTCGAGTTCTAGCACCCAAGGTTCGACTTCATTGCTTCAAGCCTCCCCATCATGTCCAGACCCATCCCTCAAGGCCGATGGGTAGCTTCCTCCGTTATAGAGGAGGATATTGCAAAGCTTCGGGAGGCCAGATACTTGACCGCGAAGATACACCATAGGCTTCCTGCTCAAGGACAGGTTATTCCGACCCCCAGATCTGGCGAGAGGGTCATATTCATCTCCCACTTCCTCCGAGGGCTAGGGTTCGCTCTTCACCCCTTCGTCCGGGGGCTAATGTTTTATTACGGACTAGATTTTCACGATCTAGCTCCAGACTCCTTCCTCCACGTCTCGGCGTTTATCATCACATGTGAGGCCTTCCTCTGAATCCCCCCACACTTCGGCTTACAGCTCAAGACCTTTAGTGTGAAGCTGAAGGTAATTGATGGGGAACAGGCAGAGCGCAGTGGTGCTGTAGTGAGAAAACTTACCAACACTCCCTGGCCAAAAGGCTCTTTCACCGAAACCTCCAACCAATGGGAACGAGAGTGGTTTTATGTCACGGAACTTCGTAGTACCAAGTGGGTAGCTATACCTGCATTCCGTTCCGGCCCTCCGCCATAGCTTGCGTCATGGATTAACAAGGGGCTGGACTAGGGATCAGTTGATGAAGTGCAGACTCTACAGAGCCGCATCTGAACCCTCCTTGAGAGAGACATCGATCTTGTCAATGTGATTCAAGTGATGCTACTTCGCCGAATCCTGCCATGCCAGCGCAGGTCTCGCCGTATGTGGGAGCTTAATCCAGAAGGATCACAAACCCTCCAACACTTCTTTGGCACTATGCACGAAGGGATGTGGAAGTTGTTTTTTGGGAAGCGAAAACATTGGCCGGATGCTACTGAGGACGCCGGCCTTAACTGCAACCTCTGGATACCCCGGTAAGCACTTGTCTCCCGAACACTTTGTAATAACGCATACCGTAATATGGTACTGATCAAGCAATCTTCTTCCAGGGCTGGATAAAGAAGGCCGAACTAATTATGTGTTCGTCCCCTCTTCCTAAAAGGCCCGCGAATCCTGTTCTAACAAGGATGTTGGCCCTGGAACCATACAGATGCCTGTGAAGGAGGGTGAGACGAAGAGTGGTAGAACCAAAGATGGCCCCCTATTCCAAGGGTACATCAGACATTGTGTCCGGAGGAATCAAAATTCCCTCATCCGAAGACAAAAGTGAAGGGGGAGCCAACGTCTTCTCCCCCCATGGAAAGAAAAGAGCCGCCTCCGAAGATTGGGAGGAAAAGGCTCCTAAGCGAGGCAAGACGCCCCTACCAGGTGGATCCGGCTTGGAGGACGTCGACGCGTAGTCTCCCGACGAGGACAAGCCTCAGGCCAAATTGTAAGTGAACAAGGATGTTTTAAACATATCCCGTTCTTTTCTCGTAATGCTTAGAATATATATTTTTTGCAGTCCGGCACAGAGTCTTCTTCAACAATCCTCTTCCTCGGGGGACCTTCTCCCAGAGATGATGGAAAGCGAGACGCCTCCATCGGCCTCCCCGCCCAATAGGGCGGACGACTTCGAGGTGTCGTCACGAAGGGTCTCCCCCGACCAGCAGGTGGTGCGAGGGATGATGAAGACATTACCTGAAGGTGACACTTTGGTGGCCCAGGGTCCGGGGACCAACAATGAAGGCCCCGAACAATCCGGTCTACTGCCGTATACGAATGAACGGATCCCTTCAAAGGGAGGTCGTACTCCTACAGCAGCCTCCGGAGACCCAGAGGCACCGGATATATTGAAGAACATGCTGCGACAGGCGTCTGTCTCAGAGGAACATCATACCTTGACGGGCAAGGTGGTCGAAAAGGTCCTGTCCGCGAAAAGCGGATTGAATGAGGCCTTCGTGGGCCTGCTAAGAGGCTTCGAGGTTTGTACCGTAATATGTTCGATTGTGTTTTATTTGAGAACACACTTGTGTATAGATAGTAGCCCCTGAGATTGTGATTGGATTCCTGAGGGAGGCAATCAGAGGATCAAAAGATATGCCCAGGAAGTAATATGATTAATTGGAACACAGGCTGTGACCTCCCCGGAAATTGTCCGGACTGTAGAGATTGCGGATTTGCAACACAAGATTGATGAGGCGGATACTGATATCGTGCTTATCAACAAGCGCCTTGACGAGTCGCAAGGTACGTATTCGGAGGAATCCTTACATATATGTGTTTGTAATAAAAAATATAAGCGTGACGCTAGAAGTTGCATACTGAAATATGCATGGCTGCAGATGGTGCCGCCGCCATTGAGATTCTTCGAGCGGAGCTGGCCCGGGCCAAGGAGCAGGCCTGGTTTAATAATGAAGCTGCTGAAAAGGCGTCGGCCGAGTTAAAGGCCAAACAAGCTCCTCGGTACCAAGACGAGGAGAAAATATCCTCGATGGCGCTCGAACTGAAAAATGCTACTAGCCCCTGTGAATTCCTAGAGAAGGAGAATAAAGCAAAAGCGGCTAATCTTGACAAGGCCTTGCGAGAGGAGAAAGAAGCGCGGTCCGAATCTAGAGCGGACCATGAGGAGATCTGGCAAGCTATGGAGATTGCGGCTGGTAAGCCCTTTTTATTACAGACTAAGTTCCACGATCCGCATTATGCTCAGCTTAACCAATTGTGGAGTTCTCCAGACGTGTTTTTGGACCTGCCGAAGAGTTCATCCGATGCGGCGCAGTTTTACCAAGCGCAAGAGGGATATGCAATGGAGAAGCTTTTCTTGTCACAGTTCGACGTATCAAAATGCCCTCTACTGCTGAATGAACAGATGTCCCAATGGGCCGAGCTTCACAGGATGTCCGGTGCTGCCATGAAGAACGTCATACTTCAGCTATGGCCGACTGAGCCGATTCCGAATAGCTATTTTGGCTTGGTGCGGCGGCTTGCTGATGCGGTGCCACGTATCGACGCCGTGAAGCGGTCGGCGTGCATTTAAGGTGCATGGATGGCATTTGCCCGAGTCAAGACATACTGGGGGAAGATGAAGCCGTCGATGTTGCAGCACAGGGTCCACCCAAGGGCAAGGACCATCACACACCAGAGCATTACTTCGAGGATGTCTAAGAGGCTGCCCGCTTGATAGAGGGTCCATGTTCGAAAGGCATAATATTCGAGTGAATTCTTTATGAATTGTAAAAGACAATTGTTGTAATCAGTCTATATTTTGATTTTGCCTAAAGGCTTTTGTTCCTCCTGTGCGGCCGATTGTATATGATCTGAAAGTTTTCTAGCCATCGGCTTCAACCCCCTCGTAGGAAGTACGGGGGTGTTCGAAAAAGCATCTGATCACTCTTGATCCAACGTCTTGGTCCGTGAAGGAGGTGTCAATGCGGCGAACCAGGCAACCAGACTATAGGGCGTTAACACTTTCACTTAGCCATAGGAGTTTTATGGTGTGTCTACGACATAGCCCCTGGTATGTATGCGGCTTATTCATATGATGCATTTACATATTTGATCGGAAAGAGGTCCTTCATGTGACATGGAGGAATCACTAAAGATTCTGATAAGTCATCAAGTGGTTGACCAGCTCCCGTCATATCATGACAGTCAGTTTTTGGCTTTCTCTACTAAGGTGCTTAACCAGGTGAACCGGAAGCACAATCGCAGTAGTTCTCCCTTTACTACCCTAGCCGATAGAGCGGAACATAGGATAGGAAGCACAGGAGCCGGGCAACCCAACTATTGACCCAAGACATGATTCGGAGCTGATGCATATAAGACCAAACTCGCAACACCGAAGTACGCTATAGAGTTGTTCGGACTTGTCGGCAACTCGTTTGTTCCCATACCGAGCCCTTGGCAAGTTATGCTGAGGTGTATGTTTGAAACAACCATAGGGGCAAACCTTGGTCCTTTAGAGAAGAATGGATTATTTTTACTGGGATCTGAGTGATGTGCCAATCGTGTATATAGATAACAAAGCCGCAACCCCGGCTATTTGATATGCCAGGGGTCGAAGGCGGAGGAAAAAGGCACTTTACAGGCTCGAAATAGAGAGTGCAGTCTACAAAAAGTAATTTTGGACCTCCTATCGCACGTCTGCGCTGCCTGTCCTCGGTGAAGGGACTCCTTGACGGAAATAGCCCCGTAGGTGAGTGTACGGATCTGAACTCCGATGGAGTTGGTTTTAGATGTTTCTCCTTTGCGCCACCTGTTTTTAAGAGATAATGAAGAAAGAAAAAAAGAAAGTAGATAAAAATGTTACGGGGGTGCTTGCAGGCTTGTCCGTATTGTGCTTCCGCCGATGCCCATGGTATCTCAAGTGCGTAGTTATGTATGCACGGTACAGTTGAGCGGGTATATGAGGTGGGCAGTGGAAGCCGAACTGCTATTTCTGCTCCGGGATTGATCGATCCTTGGGGGGAATTTCTTCTGACCCTCGGTATTTGGTTGGTGAACCTCTCCGTCGTCCCTATCGCCTGGCGGCCTCCTCCCCTTGTGTTCGGCATTGAGCTTGCCGGCCTGCTTGAAGACCCAACAACTTCTGTTGGTATGATTAGTTGGTTTATCGGGGTGCCTGTGAATCTGGCAGGGTCGGTCCAATATCCTGTCTAGGTTGGATGGTCCATCTCGGTTCGCCTTGAATGGCTTTTTTTGTTGACCGGGTTTGGTATTGCTAAATCCGGTGTTGACCGTTGTGTCGCGTGATCTTTCATTATCATTGCAACTGTTGTGTTTGCTTCGTCGTGGCTTGCCATTGCCATCTCGGATTTCAGAAGTGCCCGAGTCGCCGACACTGTTGCTTCTATGAGCAAGTCAGCTGTCTTCTCCCACGCAAAAGCGAGTCATTAGAGCGGTAAGGGCTGTCATGGATTTAGGTCCTTCTTGACCGAGGTGGCGTGCAAGCCATTCATCCCGGACACTGTGTTCGAAGGCCGCAAGGGCTTCCGCGTCCGGACAGTCGACGATTTGGTTCTTTTTAACTAAGAACCTAGTCCATAGCTTCCTGGCTGACTCTTCGGGCTGCTGGACAATGTGACTTAAGTCATCGGCGTCCGGTGGCCGGACATATGTTCCTTGGAAGTTGTCGTGAAAGGCGTCTTCCAAATCTTCCCAGCTGCCAATAGAATTTTCTGGCAGACTATTTAACCAGTACCAAGCTGGTCCTTTGAGTTTTAGTGGTCGGTATTTGATGGCATGAAGGTCATCTCCACGGGCCATGTGGATATGGAGGAGGAAGTCCTCGATCCATACTGTGGGATCCGTTGTTCCATCGTATGATTCGATATTCATGGGTTTGAACTCGAATGGGATTCATGCTCCATTACTTCATCTGTGAAGCAAAGAGGGTGTGCGGCACCTCTATGTTGGGCCACACTGCGATGTACCTCCAATGGAGTCCATTTGCGGTTTTCGGCCCGGGCGTGGCTAGGTTTGTCATGTCCGAATAGGTAGCCGTTTTCATGTGTCGAGGCACGTCCTCGCGATCCGTAGATCGATCTTGCGTGTCCTGCTCTACCGTCCGAGTCCTGTCGAAAGTCGTATGTACAACCCAGAGCTGTTTTATTCTTGCCTTTACGGCGAGGTGGGGCGGTCTGGTGTTCGGCTTGAGTTGCCACTTTATCCGGACCAAGTTGTGGCCGACCTGCCGCATTGTACGATGATGGTACGGGCTCCAGCGCCTCATCATCAAACTGAGGTAGCAATATACGCTTTGGGTAGCTTTTGGCTGGGCCAGTAAGGCCATATTCTTCGGCAGCTAGGACTTCGGCCCATCTATCATTGAGCAGATCTTGGTCCGCTTGAAGCTACAACTGCTTCTTTTTCAGGCTCCTTGCAGTGGCTATTAGCCGGCGTTTGAAGCGCTCCTGCTCGAGAGGTTCCTCAGGCACGATGAAATCCTCATTGCCGAGGCTCTCCTCTTCCTCGGTGAGCGGAAGATAATTACTGTCCTCCGAGTCTCCGTGTATGGCCTATTCATCAGGGCTAACTTGCCCATTTTCCCGTTCCCCCTGTTTGGAGGTTACCTTGACGGGGTCTTCATTATTTTCGGCATCATCTGGAGTATTAGTTTTTCCGGTGCCCGTACTGCAGTCTTCGGAACGACGTGACTTAGAGCGGCATCGAGGAAGCTAGCGCTTGGGCTGTCTCTTAGGAGGTTTATCCTCAACTGGATCCTCTTTGTCATCGTTGTTAGTTTTTTCAGGCGTTCCCACCATGTATACGTCGTAGAAAGAAGTGGCCGTCCGTCGTCCAGTGAATGGCGGGTTTTGGCCTTGCTCCTTGTCGGCATCGTCATCCGTACTGGCGATGTCTTCGGAGCCATGGTCAAGCATGTCAGTTACATCCTTGGCAGTGGCTATGAAGTGGGTGGCGGGTGGGAAGCAAAATTCCCCATCATCGGCCTCTAGTTCGAACCGTACATAGTTCGGCTGTGAGTCCCCCGCCAAGGACATGTTATTTAATGAGTTCAGCACATCGCCCAAGGGCGAGTGCTGGAAGATGTCTGCGGCGCTGAACTCAAAGATCGATAAGGGATCAAGTTCGGTATCCGCGGACTCACATGGTTCAGAACTTATACCCGGAGAAGAGTCTGGAGTTTCGGGGACACGAGTAATGCATGATGTTAAGTCCATGTGCGGCTCCAACACCGGGGAGTCTGTGGTCTCCGTGGTGGGGTTGAGCCTCCAATCCTTGGGTGCCGCAGCGTGCTCTGGATCTCAGGCCAGAGTGGTCACATGAGCTATCTCCTGGATGTAGTCTGACGACATATTTAAGTCATGTTCGTCAAGGTGACTAGGAGTGGTCGCCGTGGTCTCGAATCTTGTGAAGATCAAATCTCCATAGATGTCCGCAACGTAATTCAAGCTCCCAAATATGACCTGATGGCCAGGGGCGTAGCTATCGATCTGCTCCAGGTGGCCAATCGAGTTGGCGCGCAGCGCGAAGCCGCCGAACACGAAGATCTGTTCGGGGAGGAAGGTTTCTCCTTGGACAGCATCACTATCGATGATTCAAGGGGCCATCAAACCTTTCGTCGACTACATAGTGGAACTCTCAATGAAAGCACCAATGTCGGTGTCAAAACCGGCGGATCTCGGGTAGGTGGTCCCGAACTGTGCGTCTAAGGTCGATGGTAACAGGAGACAGGTGATATGTCTCCAACGTATCTATAATTTTTGATTGTTCCATGCTATTATATTATCTGTTTTGGATGTTAATGGGCTTTATTTTACAATTTTATATTATTTTTGGGACTAACCTATTAACCGGAGGCCCAGCCCAAAATTTTGTTTTTTGCCTATTTCAGTGTTTGTAGAAAAGGAATATCATAAGGAGTCCAAGCGGAATGAAACCTTCGAGAACATGATTTTTGGAACAAACGTGATCCAGAGGACTTGGAGTGGACGTCAAGCAATCAATGAGGCGGCCACGAGGTAGGGGGCGCGCCTACCCCCCTGGGCGCGCCCTCCCCCTCGTGGGCCCCTCGTTGCTCCACCGACCTACTTCTTCCTCCTATATATGTTTACATACCCCACAAACATCCAGGAGCACCACAAAACCCTATTCCCACCGCCGCAACCTTATGTACCCTAGAGACCCCATCTTGGGGCCTTTTCCGGAGCTCCACCGGAGGGTGCATTGATCATGGAGAGCCTCTACATGAACTCCATGGCCCCTCCGATGATGCGTGAGTAGTTTACCTCAGACCTATGGGTCCATAGCTAGTAGCTAGATGGCTTCTTCTCTCTCTTTGGATCTCAATACAAAGTTCTCGTCGATGCTCTTGGAGATCTATTCAATGTAATCTTCTTTCGCGGTGTGTTTGTCGAGATCCGATGAATTGTGGGTTTATGGTCAAGTCTATCTATGAACAATATTTGAATCTTCTCTGAATTCTTTTATGTATGATTGGTTTATCTTTGCAAGTCTCTTCGAATTATCAGTTTGGTTTGGCCTACTAGATTGATCTTTCTTGCAATGGGAGAAGTGCTTAGCTTTGGGTGCAATCTTGCGGTGCTCGATCCCAGTCACAGAAAGGGAAACGACACATATTGTATTGTTGCCATCGAGGATAAAAGGATGGGGTTTATATCATATTGCATGAGTTTATCCCTCTACATCATGTCATCTTACTTAAGGCGTTACTCTGTTCTTATGAACTTAATACTCTAGATACATGCTAGATAGCGGTCGATGTGTGGAGTAATAGTAGTAGATGCAGAATCGTTTCGGTCTACTTGTCTCGGACGTGATGCCTATATACATGATCATGCCTAGATATTCTCATAATTTTTTGCTTTTCTATCAATTTCTCGACAATAATTTGTTCACCCACCGTAATACTTATGCTATCTTGAGAGAAGCCACTAGTGAAACCTATGGCCCCCGGGTCTATCTTCCATCATATTAATATACTGTTATTTCCATTACCGTTAATTTTGCAATATTTACTATCAATATATATCATAAAAATACCAAAAATACTTATCTTATTATTATCATCTCTATTAGATCTCACTCTTGCAAGTGGTCGTGAAGGGATTGACAACCCCTTTATCGCGTTGGTTGCGAGGTTCTTATTTGTTTGTGTAGGTACGAGGTGACTCGCGCGTGGTATCCTACTGGATTGATACCTTGGTTCTCAAAAACTGAGGGAAATACTTACGCTGCTTTACTGCACCACCCTTTCCTCTTTAAGGGAAAACCAACGCAGTGCTCAAGAGGTAGCAAGAAAGATTTCTGGCTCCGTTGCCGGGGAGATCTATGCAAAGTCAAGACATACCAAGTACCCATCACAACTCTTATCCTTCGCATTACATTATTTGCCATTTGCCTCTCATTTTCCTCTCCCCCACTTCACCCTTGCCGTTCTATTCGCCCTTTTTTCCTTTGGCCCACTCTTTCTGTTCGCCTCTTTTTCGCTTGCTTCTTGTTTGCTTGTGTGTTGGATTGCTTGCTTGTCACGATGGCTCAAGATAATACTAAATTGTGTGACTTTGCCAATACCAACAATAATGATTTTATTAGCACTCCAATTGCTCCTCTTACCGATGTGGAATCTTGTGAAATTAATAGTGCTTTGCTGAATCTTGTCATGAAAGATCCATTTTTTGGCCTTCCTAGTGAAGATGCTGCTACCCGTCTGAAAAACTTTGTTGATTTGTGTGATATGCAAAAAAAAATATGTGGACAACGATATTGTTAAACTTAAGCTATTTCCGTTTTCGCTTAGAGATCGTGCTAAAGCTTGGTTTTCGTCTTTGCCTAAAAATAGTATTGATTCATGGAATAAGTGCAAAGATGCTTTTATCTCTAAGTTTTTTCCTCCCGCTAAGATCATCTCTCTTAGAAACGATATTATGAATTTTAAGCAACTTGATCATGAACATGTTGCACAATCTTGGGAGAGGATGAAATTAATGATACGTAATTGCCCTACACATGGTTTGAATTTATGGATGATTATACAAAAAAATTATGCCGGATTGAATTTCGCTTCTAGAAATCTTTTAGATTCGGCTGTGGGAGGCAGTTTTATAGAAATCACTTTAGGAGAAGCTACCAAATTCCTAGATAATATTATGGTTAATTATTCTCAATGGCACACTGAAAGATCTACTAGTAAAAAGGTCCATGCAATTGAAGAGATTAATGTTTTGAGTGGAAAGATGGATGAACTTATGAAATTGTTTGCTAATAAGAGTGCTCCTAATGATCCTAATATGCCTTTTTCTACTTTGATTGAGAATAATAATGAATCTATGGATGTGAATTTTTTTGGTAGGAACAATTTTGGTAACAAGGCATATAGAGGTAATTTTAATTCTAGGCCGTTTCCTAGTTATTCCTCTAATAATTATGGTAATTCCTAGAACAATTCTTATGGAAATTATAATAATATTCCCTCTGATTTTGAATCTAGCATTAAAGAATTTATTACTTCGCAAAAGAGTTTCAATGCTTTGATTGAAGAAAAATTGCTTAAGATTGATGAGTTGGCTAGGAACATGGATAGAATTTCTCTTGATGTTGATTCTTTGAAACTTAGATCTATTCCACCTAAGCATGATATCAATGAGTCTCTCAAAGCCATGAGAATTTCCATTGATGAGTGCAAAGAAAGAACCGCTAGGATGCGTGCTAAGAAAGATTGCTTTGTGAAAGCGTGTTCTTCTAGTTTTCATGACAATAAAGATGAAGATCTAAAAGTAATTGATGTGTCCCCTATTAAATCCTTGTTTTGCAATATGAATCTTGATAATGATGGGACTGGAGATGAGTCAACTTTAGTTAGAAGGCGTCCCTAAAATTCGGAGTTTTTAGATCTTGATGCAAAAATTGGTAAAAGTGGGATTGAAGAGGTTAAAACTTTACATAGCAATGAACCCACTATCTTGGATTTCAAGGAATTTAATTATGATAATTTCTCTTTGGTAGATTGTATTTCCTTGTTGCAATATGTGCTAAATTCTCCTCAAGCTTATAGTCAAAATAAAGCTTTTACTAAACATATCATTCATGCTTTGATGCAATCTTATGAAGAAAAACTTGAGTTGGAAGTTTCTATCCCTAGAAAACTTTATGATGAGTGGGAACCTACAATTAAAATTAAAGATCGTGAATGCTATGCTTTGTGTGATTTGGGTGCTAGTGTTTTCACGATTCCAAAAACTTTGTGTGATTTGCTAGGTTTCCGTGAATTTGATGATTGTTCTCTAAACTTGCACCTTGCGGATTCCACTATTAAGAAACCTATGGGAAATATTAATGATGTTATTATTGTTGAAAATAGGAATTATGTGCCCGTAGATTTCATTTTTCTTGATATAGATTGCAATCCTTCATGTCCTATTATTCTTGGTAGACCTTTCCTTAGAACCATTGGTGCAATTATTGATATGAAGGAAGGGAATATTAAATTCCAATTTCCATTAAGGAAAGGCATGGAACACTTACCTAAAAAGAAAGTTAAATTACCATGTGAATCTATTATGAGAGGCACTTATGGATTGCCTACCAAAGAGGGCAATACCTAGATGTATCCTTGCTTTTATGCCTAGCTAGGGGCGTTAAACGATAGCGCTTGTTGGGAGGCAACCCAATTTTATTTTCGTTCCTTGATTTTGGATCCTGTTTAGTAATAAATAATTTATCTAGCCTCTGTTTTGGTTGTGTTTTTGTGTTTAATTAGTGTTTGTGCCAAGTAGAACCGTTGGGAAGACTTGGGGAAAGTCTTTTTGATCTTGCTGTAAAAAATAGAAACTTTAGTACTCACGAGAATTGCTGCAATTTTTTATTGGAGAGTGCTATTTAGTTAATTCTTTTTTGCAGATGATTAATAGATAAATTCCTCACGTCCAGCAATTTATTCTAGAATTTTTAGGGTTCCAGAAGTGGTCGAAACCTACAGATTACTACAGACTGTTCTATTTTTGACAGATTCTGTTTTTCGTGTGTTGTTTGCTTATTTGATGAATCTATGGTAGTAATAGAGTTTATAAACCATAGATAAGTTGGAATATAGTAGGTTTAACACCAATATAAATCAAGAATGAGTTCATTACAGTACCTTGAAGTGGTGTTTTCTTTTCTTTTACTAACGGAGCTCACGAAGATTTTCTTTTAAGTTTTGTGTTGTGAACTTTTCAAGTTTTGGGTAAGGATTTGATGGATTATGGAACAAGGAGTGGCAAGAGCCTAATCTTGGGGATGCCCATGAAACCCCAAGGTAAAATCCAAGGACACCAAAAAGCCTAAGCTTGGGGATGCCCCGGAAGGCATCCCCTCTTTCGTCTTCATCTATTGGTAACTTTACTTGGAGCTATATTTTTATTCGCCACATGATATGTGTTTTTCTTGGAGTGTCTTGTATGATTTGATTCTTTGCTTTTTAGTTTACCACAATCATCCTCGATGTACACACCTTTTGGGAGAGACACACATGAATTGGAATTTATTAGAATACTCTATGTGCTTCACTTATATGTTTTGAGCTATATAGTTTTTGCTCTAGTGCTTCGCTTATATCTTTTAGAGCACGGCGGTGGTTTTGTTTTATAGAAATAATTGATCTCTCATGCTTCACTTATATAATTTTGAGATTCCTTTAGAACAGCATGGTAATTCACTTTGGTTATAAATTTTAAATGCTGAGAGAAGTTGGATGCTTGATAGATGGTTTTGAGATATAAAGGTGGTAATATTAGAAGTGAGCTAGTTGAGTAATTGTGAAATTGATGAATACTTGTTTTGAAATTGGCAAGTCCCGTAGCATGGACGTATGGTGAATGTTATGTGACAAATTTGAAGCATGGGGTGTTCTTTGATTGCTTTCCTTATGAGTGGCGGTCGGGGACGAGCGATGGTCTTTTCCTACCAATCTATCCCCCTAGGAGCATGCGCGTAGTGCTTGGTTTTGATGACTTGTAGATTTTTGCAATAAGTATGTGAGTTCTTTATGACTAATGTTGAGTCCATGGATTATACGCACTCTCACCCATCCACCATTGCTAGCCTCTTCGGTACCGTGCATTTCCCTTTCTCACCTTGAGAGTTGGTGCAAATTTCACCGGTGCATGCAAACCCCGTGATATGATACGCTCTATCACACATAAGCCTCCTTATATCTTCCTCAAAATAGCCACCATACCTACCTATTATGGCATTTCCATAGCCATTCCGAGATATATTGCCATGCAACTTTTCATCGCTCCATTTATAATGACACACGTCATCATTATCATATTGCTTTGCATGATCATGTAGTTTACATCGTATTTGTGACAAAGCCACCGTTCATAATTTTTTCAAACATGTCACTCTTGATTCATCGCAATCCTGGTACACCACCGGAGGCATTCACATAGAGTCATATTTTGTTCTAAGTATCGAGTTGTTATTCTTGAGTTGTAAGAAAATAAAAGTGTGATGATCATTATTAGAGCATTGTCCCATGTGAGGAAAGGATGATGGAGACTATGATTCCCTCACAAGTCGGGATGAGACTCCAGACGAAAAAGAAAATAAAAAGGAAAGAGGCAAAAAAAGAAAAAAAGGAAAAGAAGGCCCAAATAAAAAAATAAATGAGAGAAAAAGAGAGAAGGGACAATGTTACTATCCTTTTTCCACACTTGTGCTTCAAAGTAGCACCATGATCTTCATGATAGAGAGTCTCTTATTTTATCACTTTCATATACTAGTGGGAATTTTCCATTATAGAACTTGGCTTGTATATTCCAATGATGGGCTTCCTCAAATGCCCTAGGTCTTCGTGAGCAAGCGAGTTGGATGCACACCCACTTAGTTTCATTGATGAGCTTTCATATATTTATAGCTCTAGCGCATCCGTTGCATGGAAATCCCTACTCCTTGCATTGACATCAATCGGTGGGCATCTCCATAGCCCATTTATTAGCCACGTCAATGTGAGACTTTCTCCCTTTTTGTCTTCTCACACAACCTCAATCATCATATTCTATTCCACCCATAGTGCTATGTCCATGGCTCGTGCTCATATATTGCATGAAAGTTGAAAGAGTTTGAAAAGGCTAAGTATGAAACAATTGATTGGCTTGTCATCGGGGTTGTGCATGATAAGAGCATTTTGTGTGACGAAAATGAAGCATGGACAAACTATATGACTTTGTAGGGATAAGTTTTCTTTGGCTATGATATTTTGATAAGACATAATTGCTTGATTAGCATACTTGGAGTATTACTATTTTTATGTCAACAATAAACTTTTATCTTGAATATTTCGGATCTGAACATTCATGCCACAATAGAGAAAAATACATCGAAGAATATTCTAGAAAGCATTCCACATCAAAAATTCTGTTTTTATCATTTACCTACTCGAGGACGAGCATGAATTAAGCTTGGGGATGCTGATACGTCTCCAACTTATCTATAATTTTTGATTGTTTCATGCTATTATATTATCTGTTTTGGATGTTAATGGGCTTTATTTTACACTTTTATATTATTTTTGGGACTAACCTATTAACCGGAGGCCCAGCCCAAATTGCTGTTTTTTGCCTATTTCAGTGTTTCATGGAAAAGGAATATCAAACGGAGTGCAAACGGAATGAAACCTTCGGGAACGTGATTTTTGGAACAAACGTGATCCAGAGGACTTGGAGTGGATGTCAAGCAATCAACGAGGCGGCCACGAGGCAGGGGGCGCGCCCTCCCCCTCGTGGGCCCCTTGTTGCTCCACCGACCTACTTCTTCCTCCTATATATGTTCACATACCCCGCAAACATCCAGGAGCACCACGAAACCCTATTTCCACTGCCGCAACCTTCTGTACCCAAGAGATACCATCTTGGGGCCTTTTCCGGAGCTCAGCCGGAGGGGGCATTGATCACGGAGGGCCTCTACATCAACTCCATGGCCCCTCCGATGATGTGTGAGTAATTTACCTCAGAGCTATGGGTCAATAGCTAGTAGCTAGATGGCTTCTTCTCTCTCTTTGGATCTCAATACAAAGTTCTCCTTGATTCTCTTGGAGATCTATTTGATGTAATCTTCTTTTGCGGTGTGTTTGTCGAGATTCGATGAATTGTGGGTTTATGGTCAAGTCTATCTATGAACAATATTTGAATCTTATCTGAATTCTTTTATGTATGATTGGTTTATCTTTGCAAGTCTCTTTGAATTATCAGTTTGGTTTGGCCTACTAGATTGATCTTTCTTGCAATGGGAGAAGTGCTTAGCTTTGGGTTCAATCTTGTGGTGCTCGATCCCAGTGACAGAAAGGGAAACGACACGTATTGTATTGTTGCCATCAAGAATAAAAAGATGGGGTATATATCATATTGCATGAGTTTATCCCTCTACGTCATGGCATCTTGCTTAAGGCGTTACTCTGTTCTTATGAACTTAATACTCTAGATGCATGCTAGATAGCGGTCGATGTGTGGAGTAATAGTAGTAGATGCAGAATCATTTTGGTCTACTTGTCTCGGACGTGATGCTTATATACATGATCATGCCTATATATTCTCATAATTATTCGCTTTTCTATCAATTGCTCGACAGTAATTTGTTCACCCACAGTAATACTTATGCTATCTTGAGAGAACCCACTAGTGAAACCTATGGCCCCCGGGTCTATCTTCCATCATATTAATCTACCGTTATTTCCATTACCGCATTATTTCCTTTCAATCTATATCATAAAAATACCAAAAATACTTATCTTATTATTATCATCTCTATCAGGTCTCACTCTTGCAAGTGGCCGCGAAAGGGATTGACCACCCCTTTATCACGTTGGTTGTGAGGTTCTTATTTGTTTGTGTAGGTACGAGGTGACTCGCGCATGGTCTCCTACTGGATAGATACCTTGGTTCTCAAAAACTGAGGGAAATACTTATGCTGCTTTACTGCACCACCCTTTCCTCTTGAAGGGAGAACCAACGCAGTGCTCAAGAGGTAGCAACAGGGGACACGATGTTTACCCAGGTTTGGTCCCTCTCTATGGAGGTAATACCCTACGTCCTTCTTGATTGATATTGATGAATACGAGTATTACAAGAGTTGATCTACCTCAAGATCGTAATGGCTAAACCCTAGAGGTCTAACTTGTATGGCTATGGTAATGAATATCTCCTCTGGACTAAGTCCTCCGGTTTATATAGACACCGGCAGGATCTAGGGTTACACAAGGTCGGTTGCAAAGAAAGGAATATACATATTTGGTCGCCAAGCTTGCCTTCCACGCCAAAGGAGAGTCCCATCCGGACACGGGGCAGTCTTCGGTCTTCGTGTTCTTCACAGCCCATCAGTCCGACCCATAGCTAACTGGTCGGACGCCCGAGGACCCCTTAGTCCAGGACTCCCTCACTTATCACGGGCAAGTTCCGTTCCAATGGCAAGGACCAAGCCAAGCTTGACGAGTGGTTCCGATCCCCCGCCATAGATCAGCTCGAGAAGCAAAGTTATAATGATGGGCATATCCGCTTGCTGCCAACGTCTGCTCTCCGCTTCGCGCCCACGCTGCGCGTCGCCAAGTTCATGAAATGGCATCCCCCCTTAATGACACGCCCGCTCTTTTTCTACCACAAGTTAAGCACCTCGAGCTCGTCGCCGTCCGCATCCCAAAGGATGACATGGAGTGTGTGCTCCATGGCTGTACTGCACTCGAGTTCCTTCGTCCTCAGGCGATGAATTGGTCGAGTACCTTGCACATCACCTCCAGGACTCTCCGGACTATTTATGTGTGTTGCTAGTGCTGCAACAAGAGATCACAAAAGGTGGACCACAATATGGTTATCCAGGACACACCTTCACTTGAGAGATTACTTATAGTTGATCAATAAGGTCCAACAAGAATCAATGTCATTTATGCGCCAAAATTGAAAGTGGTGGGCTACTCGTCTGTCAAATACTACAACTTTCAGGTACAACAGTCGCCTTATATACCTCTCCGTCTTGATATCAATGTTATTTCTAGTTCTGAAGATGTATGTTCGTCTGTCATCCAGCGAAGCTTCACCCAGACTCTAGGCATAGTGAAGGTCTTGGCCTAGAATATGTCGGCCCCAACCTGGACCAAGTTGTCAGTTGCCTGAGATGCTTTCCGTGCCTGAAGAAGCTGTATATCAAGGTGATGTTCCTTTCCTGTTAAATGTTAACCATCAGGGAGTTTAATTTTTTTGCACCTTTTCCTAGGTTTACAATGACAATGTACTACGATTTCTGAAGGAATTTTGGAGGATTTTGGGACATACACCCCACCCCATATTGGTTGCTTCATTCATATGGTTACAATCGTCCATAAGCATTTCTCCTTTGGGTTCATCTATACTAGTTTTCTTATGGAATTTTACATCCAATCCAACCTCTTGTGAAGAAGGCTACATGTTTCTAGATTGTAATCAAATGCCCAAGTTAATCATGCCAGATCGAAGATGGCACGTTGGTGCATTTTAGAAATCCTGCAAACCAAATGGGCGTGTAACAGTGTTCAAAACTGCATGTAGGCACTAACACGTTCTCTTCTTTTGCAAATAATAATAGGCCCAGAGGTGGATAATGTTTATAACGACAATAACATCGAATGCATGGATCTGCATCTCTCAAATATTACTTTGAACTCCTATCGAGGGACCTTACCGGAGATTACACTCGCCAGGTTCTTTCTTGCCAGAGCAAAGGTGCTGAGGGTACTGAGGTTGAACACGCATTTAATTAGGAAAGATGTGACACCCGGGTAATTAAGCTACAGTGCTCCTCTGCTAATGATGCCACGTCACCTCAATTGTAGTTGCTAATCTCGAGTTAGTTCGAAACCGATTCAAATTCAAATTCAAAATCAGGCAAACGATAAAAGTTTTCAAATATTAAAACTAAAATGTTCGGAGTGAACCAAATATTGCATAGATAATTATGATGGGAAAACCGCACATTTATAAAATGTTTAAATACTATGAGATAAATAAAATAGTAGCAAAGAGATTAATTAAATACCTTTTATAATTAATAAAATGTCAAACTAAGTTATTTGGGGTCTAGATTTATTTTTGTGACTATGGACTAAGTTGAAATACTAAGTGTACATTTTACTAAATTAAAATGCAACTAAAATAAAGAAAGAAAGAAATAATAAAAGAAAACAGAAAATACAAAAGAAATGAAAAAAAAAGAAAACAAACCCCCCTGGGGCCATGGCCCCAACTGGGCCAACACACCAGGCCGCCCGACCGGCCCACCCGGCCCAACCGACAGGCCGGCCCACTCCCTCTCCTTATTCCCCCACCCGGTGAGACCCACTCCGCCACCGACACCACTCCCCCGAAAATATCTCCCCCTCCCTCTTCCCCCGATTGGATCGGGCTCGAGAGGAGGAGGTCGCCCGACGCCGCCCCGCGCCCGGAGCTCGCCTCGCCGGACCTCCCTCACTGGTCTTCTTCCACGCCGTCGCCAGACCCCGCCGCCCTGCCTCGTCCCCGCAGCCCCTTCCTCGACTCCTCGCTCGACTCGATCTGGACGGCGCGCCGCTCCCAGTGCCGCCACGCGCTGCTGCCCGAGGACCTCGTCGCCCGGCGCCGCTCCACCGTCGCTGCCTCGCCTCCACCTCGACGGCTCCAACGAGCCTCGCCGACCCCTCTGCTCTCCAACGCTGGTGAGGGCCGTGCCCTCCTCCTCCCTCTGCCCCGTGCGCCACGGCCTCGTCCGCGCGACCGACGTCGTGCCCGCCCACTCCGGCCGCTCGTCGCACTCGCACGCCCGCGCCGTAGCTCGCGCCGCCCGCCCTCAGTGGCCTCATCCGTCGCACGCTCCACGCCACTAGGCTCCCCTGCCACGGCCCCTGATCGCCGCTTCACCGCGGGCAGCGCACCGCTCCGGCCACGGCCTCGCCCCAGGCGCGCCCTCGACCCCCGGCCCTCCCTCTCTCTCCGTCTCGCGCGCACTCGCCCTGACCGGC